>NC_084747.1:25017842-25259719 GCF_033978785.1 Entelurus aequoreus | reverse complement strand
TGTCTTCTTCTCTCCCTTTTTTATATTTTTTAATTCTTTTTTTATATTTTTTTGGCGGGGGTTGGTGTTGTTGTTGTTGTTTTTGTTCCACAATTACTTGACAAAAGCTGCACCCTCATTGTTGGTGCATGGCTTTGAGGAGTCCTGGTCCTTGAAGGACAATGTCATTGAATACTCTTAAAGGTTCAGGAACAGATACCGTAAGACAGTTGGAAGGTAAGCTGCCATCAAATTTGTGTCCTGGTTGTAAACAATACTTTTGTATTGCATTTGTATGGGGGGGGGGGGGGGGGGGGGGGGGCGTAACCCACATATGCGGTCCTCTCCAAGGTTTCTCATAGTCATTCACATCGACGTCCCACTGGGGTGAGTTTTTCCTTGCCCGTATGTGGGCTCTGTACCGAGGATGTCGTTGTGGCTTGTGCAGCCCTTTGAGACACTTGTGATTTAGGGCTATATAAATAATCATTGATTGATTGATTGACTATAGTCAGAGGGTCAAAGGTTTCCCTGGATTCACTTCTTCTTCTGATATGCTGGAAGATGTTTTATGTTGTGCAACTTGTGCTGCATATCTCAAGTTCAGATAACATTTGGTATGATAGTACACATCTGCTGCGTGCACATCAGACGCTTGAGTAACTCATCTCCCAAGAAGTTTAAAATCTTTACTAGATTCTGCCCAGCTTTTCATTTTGTTGATTCCAAAATGAAAAGCTGGGCAGAATCTAGTAAAGATTTTAAACTTCTTGGGAGATGATGAGTTACACAACATAAAACATCTTCCAGCATATCAGAAGAAGAAGTGAATCCAGGGAAACCTTTGACCCTCTGACTATAGTCAATCAATCAATCAATGTTTATTTATATAGCCCTAAATCACAAGTGTCTAGGGGAGACCGAAAGCAATGGATGTCGAGTGGGTCTGACATAATATTGTGAAAGTCCAACACATCAGCGAAAGTCCAGTCCATGGTGGGGCCAGCAGGAACCATCCCGAGAGGAGACGGGTCAGCAGCGTAGAGATGTCCCCATCCGATGAACAGGCTAGCGGTCCACCCCGGGTTGGGAGCCGAGTAGAAAAGAAAAGAAAAGAAACGGCAGATCAACAGGTCTAAAAAGGGAGTCTATTTAAAGGCTAGAGTATACACATGAGTTTTAAGATGAGACTTAAATGCTTCTACTGAGGTAGCATCTCTAACTTTTACCGGGAGGGCATTCCATAGTATTGGAGCCCGAATAGAAAAAGCTCTATAGCCCGCAGACTTTTTTTGGGCTCTGGGAATCACTAATAAGCCGGAGTTCTTTGAACGCAGATTTCTTGCCGGGACATATGGTACAATACAATCGGCAAGATAGGCAGGAGCTTGACCGTGTAGTATTTTATACGTAAGTAGTAAAACCTTAAAGTCGCATCTTAGGTGCACAGGAAGCCAGTGCAAGTGAGCCAGTATAGGCGTAATATGATCAAACTTTCTTGTTTTTGTCAAAAGTCTAGCAGCCGCATTTTGTACCATCTGTAATCTTTTAATGCTAGACATAGGGAGGCCCGAAAATAAAACGTTACAGTAATCGAGACGAGATGTAACGAAAGTTATATAAATAAAGTTGATGATTTTCAGTGTTAGATTAGGCAGTAGAATAACTGTACATAGATCAGCTCTTCTGTATGATTTTCACATCAGGAGAAGTCAGGAGTCACAACAGTAGCCTGGCGAGGGACCAAACTATTATATCACACTGTGTGGATAACAGTGTCGGAGCCTTCTCTGTAAAATACGTTTCTGTTTCTGTTGAAACAGAAACCTATTCTCTACTTTTAGGTTTCTGTTTCTGTTGAAACAGAAACCTATATTACAGGGGGGAAGGGCGGGTAACACTGACTTTCTCTACTTTTACTAATGTTACAATGAAATATATCTGTAGCTTTACATTCTTACTGTGTTGAAATATATGTGCAATACATTTTGGTAGATAATGGCTATGTTGTTAATATGGAAATTAAAGTGCTCTAATAAATAAATGATCTGATCATTCCAGTATGTTTCTGATGCTTAAAAAACCTAAAATAGTTTGCCAAAAGTATCAAAAGTTAAGATACACCTAATTTTTACATAGCCACATCTTGGAAATATGCTAATTAGGTGTCCAGACACACCCAATCATACATTTTCCATCATATTTGTAATTGCCAAAAAACATGAAATAGACACCAAGTTTGGATTTGTAGCTCATCTGGTTCAAATGTAGAGGCAAAAGCGTGTTCAGGTGGTGGCCATATTGGATCAGCTGCTGTGGCGACCCCAAAGGTCACCGGCGCGGGCGCCCCTACCAAATCATTTAAGTATGCCCTGAGCTACACCTGTGCCAAATTTGGCGCTTTTAGACAAAAGTGAACGAACACACCCTAAAATCTCCCTAAGGGCCCCCATTATTAGGCTGCCCACAATAAAAGGCCATATTGAAATGCGAAGTTTTATCACACAGCACAAGATGTCGCAAGTTTTGATGGGCGTGCAATATATATATATATATATGTATATATATCAACCAATGTGGATCCACACCCATGTATCTATGACATCCATCAACGTTTTTAGGGGAGCAGAAAATG
Organism: Entelurus aequoreus; assembly: GCF_033978785.1. NCBI lineage: Eukaryota > Metazoa > Chordata > Actinopteri > Syngnathiformes > Syngnathidae > Entelurus > Entelurus aequoreus. The sequence continues at coordinate 25,257,105 of NC_084747.1, read as the reverse complement.
ACTTTAGAAACCACTAAAACATAACCAACATGTCCTTCAGAATGTTGAATGATGTATGTAGAACACAACTGCTTTGTACAAAAAACAAAGTTGAGACTTTACCAGAGCTGTGTCCTCTCCACCTTGCTATATGGCTCGGAGTGCTGGAGAATGACAGCGAAAGACCTCAATAAGTCTTCCATACAATGACCCTCAGAAAGATCCTTCAAATTTTCTGGCCTCGCAAAATCCCGAATGAAGAACTACTCACCCAATGTAAACAAAAGGACATGGGAACCACTGTCCTGAGAAAAGATGGAAATGGATTGGGCATACTCTCAGAATGGATACTCTGAATATCACTCGTGTAGCTCTTCACTGGACACCTGAAAGGAGGAGAAAGTGGGGACGACCCAAGAAACACCTGGCACAGAACAGTAGAGAGAGAATTGAAGGACCTAAATCACACATGGGATACTATTCAGAAACTGGCCCAAGACCCACAGAAGTGGAGGACATTCGTTGTTGCGCTACATGCCAATGGAGGCATAAAGGGCAGTAATATATATATATATACAGTATATATATATATATATATATATATATATATATATATATATATATATACATATATATATATATATATATATATACATATATATATATATATATATATATATATATATATATATATATATATATATATATATATATATATATATATATATATATATACATATATATATATATATATATATATATATATATATATATATATATATGTATGTACAGGTATGTATGTATATATGTGTGTATATATATATATACTGTATATATATATATATATATATATATACTGTATATATATATATATATATATATATATACTGTATATATATATATATATATATATATATATATATATATATATATATATATATATATATATATATATATATATATATATATATATATATATATATATATATATATGTGTATATATATCAACCAATGTGGATCCACACCCATGTATCTATGACATCCATCAACGTTTTTAGAACACAGCTCTAGAAACCAAATTCTGTGGAATTTAAAGGCCTACTGAAACCCACTACTACAGACCACGCAGTCTGATAGTTTATACATCAATGATGAAATCTTAACATTGCAACACATGCCAATACGGCCGGGTTAACTTATAAAGTGCAATTTTAAATTTCCCGGGAAATATCCGGCTGAAAACGTCTCGGTATGATGACGTTTGCGCGTGACGTCACGGATTGTAGCAGACATTTTGGAACAGCACGGTGGCCAGCTTAAGTCGTCTGTTTTCATCGCAAAATTCCACAGTATTCCGGACATCTGTGTTGGTGAATCTTTTGCAATTTGTTTAATGAACAATGGAGACAGCAAAGAAGAAAGCTGTAGGTGGGATCGGTGTATTAGTGGCTGGCTACAGCAACACAACCAGGAGGACTTTGAGTTGTATAGCAGACGCGCTATCCGACGCTAACCGCCGCTAACCGCCGCTAACCGCCGACCGCACCGATGATCGTGGTGAAGTCCTCCGTCGCGCCGTCGATCGCTGGAATGCAGGTGAGCACGGGTGGTGATGAGCAGATGAGGGCTGGCGTAGGTGGAGAGCTAATGTTTTTAGCATAGCTCTGTCGAGGTCCCGTAGCTAAGTTAGCTTAAATGGCATCGTTAGCAACAGCATTGCTAGGCTTTGCCAGGCGGGACAGCATTAATTTAGCTCAGTGTCTCCTGAGAGTAGAAGTAATAGTAGTATTGTTAATCTTCGGTCTATCCTTCCAGTCAGGGGCATGTTTCTTCTGTTTCTATCCGCAGTTAAGCACGATGCTATCACATTAGCTCCGAAGCAAAAGTGCTTCGCCGATGTATTGTCGTGGAGATAAAAGTCACTGTGAATGTCCATTTCGCGTTCTCGACTCTCATTTTCAAGAGGATATAGTATCCCAGGTGGTTTAAAATACAAATCCGTGATCCACAATAGAAAAAGGAGAAAGTGTGGAATCCAATGAGCCCTTGTACCTAAGTTACGGTCAGAGCGAAAAAAGATACATCCTGGCGTCCTGCACTGCACTCTAATCCTTCACTCTCACTTTCCTCATCCACGAATCTTTCATCCTCGCTCAAATTAATGTGTTAATCGTCGCTTTCTCGGTCCGAATCGCTCTCGCTGCTGCTGGCCATGATTGTAAACATTGTGCAAATGTGAGGCGCTCCACAACCTGTGACGTCACGCTACTTCCAGTACAGGGAAGGCTTTTTTATCAGCGACCAAAAGTTGCGAACTTTATCGTCGATGTTCTCTACTAAATCATTTCAGCAAAAATATGGCAATATCGCAAAATGATCAAGTATGACACATAGAATGGACCTGCTATCCCCGTTTAAATAAGAAAATTTCATTTCAGTAGGCCTTTAATAGCATGCAAAAGAGAACAAATTAAGCCAAAAGTCTTGAAGATAGGCAAGAAGCTGAGCTTACTATCATAGCCATTGTGCAAAGGTCAGTCTTCTCTAAAAAAATTAAAGAGCTTTATTCCCAAAAGGAGTTGACTAAAAACAAGACAAGTAGGCTTTACCGACTAAATCCATTCCTGGACCACAAAGGCATCCTTAGAGTAGGAGGTAGATTAGAACAATCTATGTTACATCCACATGTCAAGTACCCACAGGAGTGTACAATGAAAGCATTTTACTCAATTGCGACTAGAAAAAAGTTGTGCAAGTATTTATTTTAAGAAATAGGAGCACGCCTGCGAAGAGATTTTAACCGTTTCATTTGCATTTTGCTCCTAAAACAAATCCATCCAAAGTTGATTAAACTAGGCTAATATTTTCATGGATCTGTATAGCATGTTCGAAACTTGCATCCATAACCAAATGGACAAGTGATTGATGCAGAAGTGTCACTTATCAACCTGTGTCCCTTGTCCCGATGCTTCGGCAGGGTACCATGAACTGAAAAAGGTGAAACACTTGGTGCTGGCCACAGATAAAGACCAAGACGTGCAGGAATATCTGAAATACAGCTGGTCATTGGTCAAGAACGCTACGTGCAACGATGAAGCACAAAGACTGTGGCTTATTTGTACCACAGGCCAAGTGCTGAGCGCAGAGGCCACGGCTGAAGAGAACTATCGACGAATGGTGATTGAAGGGGCCGATGATGAGGACTCTAAGCTAGAGATGGCACAAAAGCAGCTCGAGAAAGGACAACCGCTGAAGCAAGTTTGGTACACTCTAAAGAAATCAGTTCCGATGGCCCAAGGGGTGAAAACTCTCCGGAGATTAACCAAAGGGCTGAGGAATGAGATGGACTTTGTGACAATAGACCCTAGTACCACCACAACTGAGCAAATGGACGAGGTGGTGCGTAAATGGGACATTAAGCGGCAATATCAAGAAAAGAGGTGAGCTGAGGGGGCCCAGCGTCAAGCGGGGCCCCAAGGAGCAGAAAAAGTAACGCCAGTGACAATGAGACCTCCAGCGGTAGCCGGGACCGGAGAGGAGCGCAATTACAGCCAGCAGAGGGGGCCACCTCGTTTGGAACACCCCCAACGCCCCGTAAGCCATCCGCCTCCTGGAGACAGACCCCGCCTGACCAAGCCAAAGCACCACAGAAGAAACGACAGTACCTGCCACCTGAGGAATACAACAAGTTGACCGCCGAGCAGAAAAGTGCCCTCCGTGAAGCAAGAAAGATTGCTAGCGGAGGGTTGGAGAACTGATGGCCACAAAGGCACGGGTCACCCTGGAGAAGGTGGAGGACAAAATCTTCACCAACATTGATGGAGTCCTCTACCTAGTAGACACCGGGGCAGAGGTGTCCATGACCCATAAAAGCCTTTTACCAGCAGAACACCTCACAGTTCAACTGGCTGATGGGTCTATTACCAATGTCCCCTATGGTATCTGGAAAGGGATCATATGGATCTTAGGTCCTAATGATCTGATTTCGGTGGTAGACCTAGAGACTTTACATCAGAAGAAAAACAAAAGAGTTCGATGGGAGAAGTGACAGTCAATCCTGCAAGCACGGATGTGTCGACTACCAGTGGCACCAGGGGAAAGAACCTGGTAAAAGGCGGTCGACATCCCGGCCGTGATGGAAAAGATGCTTGCTGACAGCGATGCATCACCAGCTGGGAAAGAGAGACTGAGACAGATCATTTCCCAAGCCAGAGTTGCAAAGTTCAAGAATGGCTGTGGGTATTTGGGGGGAAAATATGTCCACACCATAGTGGGGGGCATGCACCCAGCAGTACGACAATATCCCGTCAACCCTGATACAGTGAAAGAAATGGATGTGATCGTCAAAGAACTATTGGTGCTGGGAGTGTTGAGAGAAGAACCGAACCCCCAGACCAATAGTCCGATCCAGGCGGTAAAGAAACCTGAGGCGACGGGTGGCGGTTGGAGACCAGTTATCAACTTCAAGGCCCTCAACCGTAGAACCCTCGCCCACAAAGCCAGCAAGGTATCACGATTGTCACTCAAGCCCAGGTGTACCGGTTCCTCAGTAAAGCTACAGTCGAGAGCACCAGAGCGACGGACGCTAGTTGGGAAAACATCCTGCTGGACCCTGACCTCGACATCGGACCAGCGTCATCGGGCCCACCCGCAAAATTTCACCCGAATGGCCCAAAGTACCATTATGATTGGACCCTTATCACTGATGGATCAAAGAAAGGCTCAGACGACAGAGTATACTGGGGATACATTCTTGAGAGTAACGGTAAAGAAGTCATCCGGTAGAAAGGCAAGGTGCTAGGGAGCGCTCAAGCCGGGGAAGTTACAGCTGTGCTGGAAGGACTGATAGAGTTGGAGAGAAGAAAAGTGAACAAAGTAAGGAATATGTGTATTATCCTAGTATGATAAAAGGAAAGTACGTAGGACTGAAAGGAGGGAAAGAAAAGACATAGCCGATGTATGACCTTCTGCAGGCGTACGTGATCAGGGTCCCCACTCGGGTTCCCTGAAATCAGTCCCGTGCCTGCGAAGCCGGTGGCTCCATTGGGGTCTCCTTCGGTTTCCTCGCCTCCTGACGCTGAGCTATCCGCACTCATTTCTGACTTCAGGGAGTTTGTAGACCATACTAGGCCACCCCTGGTGATTGCCGATGTTTCCCCTCCTACATCTCCTTGTGGCCACATTGTCATTGGCGCTGACGACGCGGGTGTGCCTATTGCATATCTTGATGCCTCTCCGGTCTCTCCGGGGCCCATTTCCCCCATTTCCCCTGCTGTCCCAGAGCTCCCCTTGGGTACTACTCTCCCTGGGGACGGTGGTGATGCTATCTTCTGACCACCCTACCGAGGGTTTCAAGAAGGGGGTGTTGAGTTTAGTGGAAACCCTCCCGTCCTAACACCTATAAGCACGAAACAACCAAAGGGCCCAGATATAATCAGTTATATACTCCAGAGTGTAATCAATGATTGTAATCACAACATAGTTAATCGCGTATGGCAGTGGTTCTCAAATAGGGGTACGCGTACCCCTGGGGGTACTTGAAGGTATGCCAAGGGGTACGTGAGATTTTTTTTTAATATTCTAAAAATAGCAACAATTCAAAAATCCTTTATAAATATATTTATTGAATAATACTTCAACAAAATAAATGTTTAGAATTAAGTTCATGAATCCAGATGGATTCAGATGGATTTCCATGAAAAATAAAAGCAAAGGACCCAGATTTCGCAGGTCACCGGGGCCCCCCTCTGGAGCCAGGCCCGGAGGTGGGGCACGATGGCGAGCGCCTGGTGGCCGGGCCTGTCCCCATGGGGCCCGGCCGGGCACAGCCCGAAGAGGCAACGTGGGTCCCCCCTCCAATGGGCTCACCACCCATAGCAGGGGTCATAGAGATCGGGTGCGATGTGAGCTGGGCGGTAGCCGAGGGCAGGGCACTTGGCGATCCGATCCTTGGCTACAGAAGCTAGCTCTTGGGACGTGGAACGTCACCTCGCTGGGGGGGAAGGAGCCTGAGCTACTGCGCAAGGTGGAGAAGTTCCGGCTAGATATAGTCGGACTCACTTCGACGCACAGCAAGGGCTCTGGAACCAGTTCTCTCGAGAGGGGCTGGACTCTCTTCCACTCTGGCGTTGCCGGCAGTGAGAGGCGACGGGAAGGGGTGGCAATTCTTGTTGCCCCCCGGCTCAGAGCCTGCACGTTGGAGTTCAACCCGGTGGACGAGAGGGTAGCTTCCCTCCGCCTTCGGGTGGGGGAACGGGTCCTGACTGTGGTTTGCGCTTACGCGCCAGACCGCAGCTCAGAGTACCCACCCTTTTTGGATTCACTTGAGGGAGTACTTGAGAGTGCTCCCCCAGGTGATTCCCTCGTTCTACTGGGGGACTTCAATGCTCATGTTGGCAGCGACAGTGAAACCTGAAGAGGTGTGATTGGGAAGAATGGCCGCCCGGATCTGAACCCGAGCGGTGTTTTGTTATTGGACTTTTGTGCCCGTCACAAATTGTCCATAACGAACACCATGTTCAAACATAAGGGTGTCCATATGTGCACTTGGCACCAGGACACCCTAGGCCACAGTTCCATGATCGACTTTGTAGTTGTGTCATCGGATTTGCGGTCTCATGTTTTGGACACTCGGGTGAAGAGAGGGACGGAGCTTTCTACCGATCACCACGTGGTGGTGAGTTGGCTGCGATGGTGGGGGAGGATGCCGGACAGGCCCAAACGCATTGTGAGGGTTTGCTGGGAACGTCTGGCAGAGTCTCCTGTCAGAGAGAGTTTCAATTCCCACCTCCGGAAGAACTTTGAACATGTCACGAGGGAGGTGCTGGACATTGAGTCAGAATGGACCATGTTCCGCGCCTCTATTGTCGAGGCGGCTGATTGGAGCTGTGGCCGCAAGGTAGTTGGTGCCTGTCGTGGCGGTAATCCTAGAACCCGTTGGTGGACACCGGCGGATGCCGTCAAGCTGAAGAAGGAGTCCTATCGGGTTCTTTTGGCTCATAGGACTCCTGAGGCAACGGACAGGTACCGACAGGCCAAGCTGTGTGCGGCTTCAGCGGTCGCAGAGGCAAAAACTCGGACATGGGAGGAGTTCGGGGAAGCCATGGAAAACGACTTCCGGACGGCTTTGAAGCGATTCTGGACCACCATCCGCCGCCTCAGGAAGGGGAAGCAGTGCACTATCAACACCGTGTATGGTGAGGATGGTGTTCTGCTGACCTCGACTGCGGATGTTGTGGATCGGAGGAGGGAATGCTTCGAAGACCTCCTCAATCCCACCAACACGTCTTCCTATGAGGAAGCAGTTCCTGGGGAATCTGTGGTGGGCTCTCCTATTTCTGGGGCGGAGGTTGCTGAGGTAGTTAAAAAGCTCCTCGGTGGCAAGGCCCCGGGGGTGGATGAGACCCGCCCGGAGTTCCTTAAGGCTCTGGATGCTGTGGGGCTGTCTTGGTTGACAAGACTCTGCAGCATCGCGTGGACATCTGGGGCGGTACCTCTGGATTGGCAGACCAGGGTGGTGGTTCCTCTCTTAAAAAGAAGGGGAACCGGAGGGTGTGTTTTAACTATTGTGGGATCACACTCCTCAGCCTTCCCGGTAAGGTCTATTCAGGTGTACTGGAGAGGAGGCTACACCGGATAGTTGAACCTCGGATTCAGGAGGAACAGTGTGGTTTTCGTCCTGGTCGTGGAACTGTGGACCCGCTCTATACTCTCGGCAGGGTCCTTGAGGGTGCATGGGAGTTTGCCCAACCAGTCTACATGTGTTTTGTGGACTTGGAGAAGGCCTTCGACCGTGTCCCTCGGGAAGTCCTGTGGGGGGTGCTCAGAGAGTATGGGGTATCGGACTGTCTGATTGTGGCGGTCCGCTCCCTGTATGATCAGTGCCAGAGCTTGGTCCGCATTGCCGGCAGTAAGTCGGACACGTTTCCAGTGAGAGTTGGACTCCGCCAAGGCTGCCCTTTGTCCCCGATTCTGTTCATAACTTTTATGGACGGAATTTCTAGGCGCAGTCAAGGCATTGAGGGGATCTGGTTTGGTTGCTGCAGGATTAGGTCTCTGCTTTTTGCAGATAATGTGGTCCTGATGGCTTCATCTGGCCAGGATCTTCAGCTCTCACTGGATCGGTTTGCAGCTGAGTGTGAAGCGACTGGGATGGGAATCAGCACCTCCAAGTCCGAGTCCATGGTTCTCGTCCGGAAAAGAGTGGAGTACCATCTCCGGGTTGCGGAGGAGACCCTGCCCCAAGTGGAGGAGTTCAAGTACCTCGGAGTCTTGTTCACGAGTGAGGGAAGAGTGGATCGTGAGATCGACAGGCGGATCGGTGCGGCGTCTTCAGTAATGCGGACGCTGTATCGATCCGTTGTGGTGAAGAAGGAGCTGAGCCGAAAGGCAAAGCTCTCAATTTACCGGTCGATCTACGTTCCCATCCTCATCTATGGTCATGAGCTTTGGGTTATGACCGAAAGAACAAGATCACGGGTACAAGCGGCCGAAATGAGTTTCCTCCGCCGGGTGGCGGGGCTCTCCCTTAGAGATAGGGTGAGAAGCTCTGCCATTCGGGGGGAGCTCAAAGTTAAGCCGCTGCTCCTCCACATCGAGAGGAGCCAGATGAGGTGGTTCGGGCATCTGGTCAGGATGCCACCCGAACGCCTCCCTAGGGAGGTGTTTAGGGCACGTCCGACCGGTAGGAGGCCACGGGGAAGACCCAGGACACGTTGGGAAGACTATGTCTTCCGGCTGGCCTGGGAACGCCTCGGGATCCCCCGGGAGGAGCTGGACGAAGTGGCTGGGGAGAGGGAAGTCTGGGCTTCCCTGCTTAGGCTGCTGCCCCCGCAACCCGACCTCGGATAAGCGGAAGAAGATGGATGGATGGAATCCAGATGGATCTCTATTACAATCCCCAAAGAGGACACTTTAAGTTGATGATTACTTCTATGTGTAGAAATATTTATTCATAATTGAATCACTTGTTTATTTTTCAACAAGTTTTTAGTTATTCTTATATATATTTTTCCAAATAGTTCAAGAAAGACCACTACAAATGAGCAATATTTTGCACTGTTATACAATTTAATAAATAAGAAACTAATGACATAGTGCTGTATTTTACTTCTCTATCTCTTTTTTTCAACCAAAAAAGCTTTGCTCTGATTAGGGGGTACTTGAATTTAAAAAAAATTTCACAGGGGGTACATCACTGATAAAAGGTTGAGAACCACTGGCGTATGGTAATCATGTTAATCAAGTGTTAAAACAGGTTAATCAAGTAAGGAATATGTGTATTATCATAGTATGATAAAAGGAAAGTACATAGGACTAAAAGGAGGGAAAGAAAAGACATAGCTGATGTAAGACCTTCTGCAGGCGTACGTGACTAAAAGAAAGTTGTTGTTGCCAAAGAAAGAGCTGATGTAAGGGGAAACTGATCAGAAACAGATGTTGAGAGAAAAAAAGGAAGTTAAGCAAGACTTTGGAAAGTACCAGAATCTCCTAATGAATAAATAATGGCATGTATACTGTGTCCAATGAAATGATAGTACAATGTGACAAACTGAACCCATATCCAATGAAATGTTGAGTACAATGTATTTACAATACAATGTATTACAATATACAATGTATATTGTAACCCAAGACCACGGAGGGATCTGTTTGGCTTAGCAAGGTACCAACCCAGAACGAAGGGTATATATGGATGCAGAATTAGCTATTACACAGGATTTCGTGCTTCGACAGCCATCGGATGGAATAGAAAGAGGACTCTTGACCTGCTTGGACTAAAGAACTTTTCCAACTCTCCAAGCATGCACTCGGCGGATTTTGTTTTCATTTGTCACAACGCCCACTGTGGACCCTTTAAGGGCAGTTTAAGGTCCTACAACCTGGCGATAAGAGCATAGTCTTGGACATTGGGGGCAAACCTGAAACTGTTTTCACTTCCACTTACGCTCTACAGCAGGGGTGTCAAACATACGGCCCGCGGGCCGGAACCGGCCCCCAAGGAGGTTCGATCAGGCCCGCAGGATAATTTGAAAGTGGAAAAAATGCATAAAAGACATGGAATTAATATTTTAAATTCGCTGCAATTCATGGATTATCCGCTAAGGGGCGCACTCTTTCCATCAGAGTAGAAGACAAGCCGCATCACTGAGACAGACTGAAAACAGCAGACCGTATCAATGCGCCATCTGCTGCTTGTTACGACGTTGTTAATACCTTGGTCTCTACCTCTCCGCTACACCCTCATTAGCCAAAATGTCGTTATCCAAACGGAGAAAAGTAGATAAGGAGTGTAGAATTTTCAAAGAAAAATGGACCACGTCCTATTTATTTACGGAGATGCACGGAAAACCTTCGTGCTTGGTGTGTTTGCAACAAGTTTCGGTATTGAAGGAATATAATATTCGACGCCACTACGAGACTCATCACAGCGAAAAATATGACGGCTTGCAAGGACAACTGAGAAGAGATAAGATTAACGAATTGCTGGCGGGTCTGAGGAAACAGCAGTCAACTTTCATCCAGAGCCGAGAAGTCAGTGAAGCAGCGGTAAAAGCCAGCTACCTAATTGCTAGCGAAATAGCATTAGCATCGAAGCCGTATTCCGACGGTGACTTTGTTAAACGATGCATGATGAAGGCGGCTGAACTTGTATGTCCCGAGAAGCGACAAGCTTTTGCCAATATTAGCCTGACGAGGAATACTATAGCAGAGAGGATTTCGGAACTATCGGCAGATTTAGACAGTCAATTGAAACAGAGAGTTAAGTCATTTATTGCATTTTCCGTGGCAATTGACGAGAGCACTGACATCACAGACGTGGCCCAACTGGCCATATTTATTCGAGGAGTTGATGAGACATTGACTGTTACTGAAGAGTTTCTTGAGTTGGTGCCAATGATGGACACCACAACAGCCGAGGACATTTTTGGCTCTGTCGTTGCTGCAAATTCCTTTCTTTAAAAGTCTCATTTAATCTTAAAGTGCATTACTATATTTTTCAGTACCAATTAAAGTTTTGTGCCTTTGTACAATCAGTGGGATCAGTTGCAATGCATATTTGTGAATGATAAAAGTAAATTGCACATTTGTCTAAGGAAATATGAGGTGTTTCATGAAATGCTTTGTAAAAGGATAGTTCATTAAATTTCAATATTTTCCTAATGTTCTTGTGCTTCTTTACACCAAAACAAAGGAAAGACATGATATTTTGGTTATTTATAGCAGAGTATGGTATAATTTTAATGGTCCGGCCCACTTGACATCTCCCTAGGCCGTATGTGGCCCACGATGCGAAATGAGTTTGACACCCCTGCTCTACAGTCTACAATACCTTATTGTGCAATACTCAGTTTTTCAAATAAAACAGTATGGCGCCACAAATCGCTTGCGATCTTAAATGTGACCATTAGTCTAATAAATACAATTTATTTATGTTTTTATTTTAAACCTGCAAGCTGCAAACAGTGAGTATGGTGGTCATTTGTAACTACCATTTATAAACGGCACCAATTATTGCGTATTTACTTACATTTACATTTGTGGGAAAATTGTAGGGGTAACATAAAAAATGTGTTTTGAAAAAAATAGTATTATAAATAGGGCTGTGAATCTTTGGGTGTCCCACGATTCGATTCAATATCGATTCTTGGGGTCACGATTCGATTCAAAAACGATTTATTTATTTTTTTAATTCAACACGATTCTCGATTCAAAAACGATTTTTTCCCGATTCAACACGATTCTCTATTCATTCAATACATAGGATTTCAGCAGGATCTACCCCAGTCTGCTGACATGCAAGCAGAGTAGTAGATTTTTGTAAAAAGCTTTTATAATTGTAAAGGACATTGTTTTATCAACTGATTGCAATAATGTAAATTTGTTTTAACTATTAAATGAACCAAAAATATGACTTATTTTATCTCTGTGAAAATATTGGACACAGTGTGTTGTCAAGCTTATGAGATGCGATGCAAGTGTAAGCCACTGTGACACTATTGTTGTTTTTTTTCTTTTTTTATAAATGTCTAATGATAATGTCAATGAGGGATTTTTAATCACTGCTATGTTGAAATTGTAACTAATATTGATACTGTTGTTGATAATATTCATTTTTGTTTCACTACTTTTGGTTTGTTCTGTGTCGTATTTGTGTCTCCTCTCAATTGCTCTGTTTATTGCAGTTCTGAGTGTTGCTGGGTCAGGTTTGGTTTTGGAATTGGATTGCATTGTTACGGTATTGCTGTGTATTGTTTCGTTGGATTGATTAATTAAAAAAAAATAATAATAAAAATAAAAATAAATAAATTAAAAAAAATGTAAAATCGATTTTTTAAAAATGAGTATTGATTCTGAATCGCACAACGTGAGAATCGCGATTCGAATTCGAATCGATTTTTTCCCACACCCCTAATAATAAACCAATTATGTCACATGTACTCTTTCATCCCCTTTAAAAGCAAACAGCAGTGTTGGGTAAAAGTTTCCAGTAGAAGAACGCCTTTACGTGGCTGTATGGAAGAACTACAGACAATACACATTCAGCTTTGTGCAAGATGTATCGTGTTTGTGTTTACTATGTATCTATAAAAAATGATAGAAAATCGTACCATCGCACAAATACAATATTTATCAAAGGTCTGGGAACGCTTGTGTAGACATATTACGCATGAAATCGGAAATACTGAAACCAGACCCGGCCTTAACACAACCAATCGCAAGCCTTCTTATTCTTCTCCTTTGTATTGATTGGCTGGAGGCATCCCAGGACTTCGTACAGCCATTGGCTAACTAAAAAAAAAAAGAAAAATAACTAGTAGCGCCGATGGTAACTGGAAATGCTTTTTGTTTTTTTAAATAACATTTTTACGTAAGGTCTGTGCTGACAAAGTACATTTTTACATCTCAAGAGACATGACACGTTTTATATTGTGTTCATTTTGGAGGAGATTTACATAACTGTCATATATGCTTGTAATGTTCGATGAACTGGTTCATATTTGCCCGGAGTTTAATGTTCAGTAAAATAACGTACCGACATGGTTGGGTAAAAAAGTACACTTTTCACCACACAATTTACATTTTAACTAGTTTTTTTCTCAAGTCTAAGCTCTTTAATGTATTTGGCTGCACTTTCCGTTTCAAATTATTTAAAAGCATGCATTTGCATTTAAATAGGTGTTTTTTTCTAAAACATGTACCTTGAACTGCTGCAAATGTAAAAGTGACAGCCACTCCTCAAACAGAAGACTAACACATTTGTAAACAAAAGGTTGAACTTTTTCAGGGGTTGTCTAAACTTGGTAAACAAAGCTTAATAAAGTTGAGTCAAGATACCAATATTGTGCATAAAAAGAATCAAAGCACACAGTTAACCCTTGACTGCCATTACCACAAAAATGACATTTTTTGCATTGCAATATTTCTCTTCATCAAATAAGTACAATTTAAACGTTTAGACGGCTAAAATTTGAGCAGTTTTAGACAAGTTTTAAATGGCATCATGGCACTTTGAGGGTTATTCCAAATAGATTGTTACTGTGGCTATACAGTAATTACTTCTTAAGTAGTCCACCTGACAACTTATTTTAGGAAATATCACATATTTTATGGTTTTCTCATAATACATGTTTTTATGGTTTTGTCATTTACTACATGTTTAAAACGAAGAAAAAAAAATACACTTAAAAACATCTATGGATCGGTCTGTAGCTCTGGAAAAATTTAAAGTGTTGAAAGTTGAAAAAGTGAAAAAAAATAACACTTTGCGCACACCCCATTTTCCGGCCAAGCGGCAGGGGGAGTTTAAAGAAAAAGTGTTTCCAAAAATATACTATTAAAATCCTTGTTATGAATTATTGACCTAACAAAAGGCTGCAGTTAAGTCTGTGGTGGAATTTCTGACCTTTGAGCTATATTTCGTGTGTGTCAAGAATGTCTGCTCGTTTCATTTATTTTCTATTCTAAACCATTGAAGGATCAGATGTAGGCCAAAGTTGAATATGGAGTCGCTCTGACCATTCCACAAAATGTTTTGATTGTCTAAGTATGACTAAGGGATTCAGGATGTTGCAGAACAAACAAGTCGAAAACATCAGGACCTTGACGCATGAAGAAAACAGATACAATGGCCAAGTGACAAGGGCTGAGGGAAGATTGCTTGATTCTTGTGTCCTCCGGAGAACGTTTGTCTGTCCGCACGGGCAACTCAATCCAACTTTGTACTTTTTGACTATGGGTAAATAAACCTTTTGTACTAAACTCACTTTGGTTGCTGTTTAAGCTTCGGACAATCCACTACACAAAATTGGCGTTACGAACAGGATGGTCCAGAACGCTGCAGGTCAACACCCCCGCTAATCTGTAAAAGTTGGGAAATTGTCCAAAATGTGTGTGGTTATGAGAAGATAGACAAAGTTTATGTACAGAAATCATATGAGTGAATGATCCATCCATCTAATTATCTTCTTCCGCTTATCGGAGGTCGGATCGAGGAGGCAGCAGCCTAAGCAGGGAAGCCCGGACTTCCCTCTCCCGAGCCATTTTGTTTAGCTCAAAGTGAATGATAAATGTTGTTTATTACTATTAAGGTTCTGATATAATACAGCTGTGCTTCTGGATGAGAAAAATAGTTGACTGTTGAGGTTGTTTTTTAACTGTGCTGGTGATTGTGACTGTGCGATATTATAATTTGTAAGAAGGGCCTGAGATTTTGATTACGGAAAAAAAGGCTCTCGCTCTGCGTGTGAGGCAGTAAGAAAAAAACAAAAAAAGCAGGCTCTGCTGGGAGACATTTTGAGATAAGAAATGCGTCGTTGTGACGAGGTGTGTGTGACGTGCTGCACGTTGGACATGGGCCGGAGAGATGTGTCACTGTTAGCGTAGCATTGAGCTAGGTTAGCATAGGATTAATTTATCATTTAGCTTGGCATTAAAACATATGAGTGGACAGCTGTACTCAATCTGAAGAGAGTGCTGACAGGTTGGTTTTGATAATAAGTAAAATAAAAGATATATGAATAGATAAACATTTAAATATCAATAAATACTGTAGCGTTGAACGGGTTTGACAAATGTCTTTGCTTGAAGATGTCAAGAAATGCTGACCTAATGAACGATCGGTTCAACTTTTAATGATCAAGCCAATTTTTAAACACACACACAAGTGAAAGCACAGCATACTTAGTCAACAGCCACACATGTCACAGTGAGGGTGGCCGTATAAAAACAACATTAACACAGTTACAAACATGCACCACACTGTGAACACACACCAAACAAGTAGACAAACACATTTTGGGAGAACATCCACACCGCAACACAACATAAACACAACAGAACAGATACCCAGAATCCTTTGCAACACTAACTCTTCCGGGACGCTACACAGCCCCCACCTAGCTGGGTTCGTTGTCCCCAACAGCCCATGCGTTCATCACAAAGTCCCGCAAGTGCTGAGGCAACCGGCGTCGTCGACGCCCCTCTGATGGCGGCTGGCTGCTACCACTGTCTGCAGGTAGGTCGGAAGGGGGTATTACCTCAGCATCCTCATTGCTCCCTGGGGGTATCTCCCTCTCTGGCAGAGTGGTTGACTCCAAGTGCCCCCGGCTCTGGTCCAATGGCTGGTATGGGGCCAAGCGGTCTCGGTGCAGCACCACCAGCCGGTTCCGAGGTGCCAGTCGTATCCGATAGACCACGTCGGACAACTTCTGGAGGACCTTGCAGGGTCCCACCCAGTGGCTAGTGAGCTTTGGGGAGAGTCCTTTCTTTCTCACCGGGTTGTAGACCCAGACATGCGCGCCTGGTTCAAAGTCCTGGCCTCGACTGCGGAGGTCATATGCCCGCTTCTGTTGGGCCCCAGCCTCCGTCAGGCTGGTGCGGGCAAAATCGTGGGCCTCCCGCAGCCGCTCCACAAGGTTGTAGTAGTAGTCCAGGCCCGGCGCTCCTCTCACTTCTGGTTCTGGGGCTGGGCCAAAAACCAAATCAACAGGCGTGCGTAGTTCGTGACCAAACATCAATGATGCAGGGGTGCAGCGTGTTGACTCCTGCACCGCTGTCCTGTAGGCCCAAAGAATGAGTGGGAGGTGTAAATCCCAGTCTCTCTGCCGCTTGTCGGTGAGAATGGCAAGTTGTGTGGCCAAGGTTCTATTAAAACGCTCCACCAACCCGTCGCTCTGAGGATGCAGCGGCGTGGTGCGAGTCTTTTTCACACCCAGGCGACGGCACACCTCCTGGAATACCTGGGACTCGAAGTTCCGTCCCTGGTCGCTGTGCAACTCCTCTGGAGCTCCGAATCGGCAGAACATCTCCGAAACCAATCTCTCTGCCGTTGTTGCAGCGCTCTGGTCGGGTACCGCATACGCTTCTGGCCACTTCGTGAAGTAATCCATGGCCACCAAGATGTAACGGTTTCCACTATCAGTGACCGGAAATGGGCCTAGAATGTCCACACCCACTCGTTCCATGGGGGCCCCCACCTGGAACTGCTGTAGGGGAGCATGGGAGCGGCGTGTGGGGCCTTTCTTTGCTGTGCATGCATCACAGCGGTGGACGTGCATCTCCACGTCACGGCGACAGCCCGGCCAGTAAAAACGCTGCCTCAGTCGGAGCAAGGTCTTGGTCACTCCAAAATGGCCAGTCCCTGGGAAGCCATGCATCACTTCGAGGACCTGAGGCCGCAGCACACGGGGCACCACGAGTTGGAGGGCAGCATGTTGTCCTGTCGGAGCTTCCCAGCGACGATACAGCAGGTCGCGAGACAACAGGAGGCTGTCCCACTGGGAGTACAGTGCTTTGGTCTCAGTATCCAAGTGCACCACTGTGGTCCATTCCGGCCGCTGCTGTGCCCCCACCCAGCTGCGAGCTCTCTCAAGCACTGGGTCTTGTCTTTGATGGTCGATCAATTGTTGGGGGGTGAAGCTGTCCAGGTCGACTGTGATGTCATGTTGCCTGACTGCAGCTACTGATGGGTCTGGCATGCACCGCTCTTCCGCCCGCTGGCAGAAACGACACGCCTCCTCACAGGGCCGTCTGGACAGTGCATCAGCGTTGCCGTGCAGGCGGCCTGGTCGATGAGAAATCGTGAAGTCATATTCCTGCAAGATCTCGACCCACCTGGCCAGCTGCCCCTCGGGTTCCTTGAAGTTCAGCAACCAGGTGAGGGAGGCGTGATCTGTCCGCAACACAAACCGTTGACCATAAAGGTAGGGTCGGAAATGACGAAGGCCCAGGACAATGGCCAACAATTCCCGACGGGTGACGCAGTAGTTCCGCTCTGGCTTGCTCAGCCCCCGACTGTAAAAGGCCACGACCTGCTCGCCGTGATTCCCTTCCTGTGACAGCACAACCCCCACACCGACATCACTGGCATCTGTATCGACCACGAAAGGTCGGCTGGGGTCTGGGTAGGCCAACACTGGGGCTCGGACCAAGGCCTCTCGCAGCTGTGCAAAAGCCTCATTGCAGCTGTCAGTCCATTCATATAACTGTCCCTTGTGTGTGAGCTGGTGCAAGGGGCCAGCAATCGTTGCAAAGTCCTTGATAAATCTCCGGTAATAGGATGCCAGTCCCAGGAAACTCCGCAACTCTTTAACATCTCTTGGCGCTGGCCAGTCACGGACAGTGGCAACTTTGGCTGGATCAGTAGCAACACCTTGCCCACTGACGACATGCCCCAGGAAGGAAACTTCACGCCGAAGCAAATGGCACTTTTTGGGGTTCAATCGCAGCCCAGCCTGACGAATGGCCTGGAACACATGCTGGAGGTTCTGTAGAGCCCCTTTAAATCCTGCAGCATGCACCAGGAGGTCATCCAGGTACACCACACAGCGATCACGGGGGATGGATGCCAGCACTCTCTCCATCAACCGTTCAAACGTGGCAGGTGCGTTGCAAAGCCCGAACGGCATCACCTTGAACTGCCAGAGTCCTTGACCTATTGTGAACGCTGTCTTTGGTCGAGCTTCGGCGGCCAACTCCACCTGCCAATAGCCACTTCGGAGATCCAGGGAGCTGAACCAGGAGGAGCCAGTGATGTAGTCCAGCGCATCATCTATGCGCGGCAACGGGTAGGAGTCCTTGCGGGTTACATCGTTGAGCCGTCTGTAGTCGACGCAGAACCGCCACGAGCCGTCCTTCTTTTTGACCAGAACTGCGGGTGCTGCCCATGGACTGCTGGAGGGCTCGATGACGCCCGCCTGGCGCATCTCCTCGATTTTCTCCTGGGCAGCCACTCGTTTGGCAAGGGGCAGACGGCGTGGGTGTAGCCGGATTGGTCGTGCGTCTCCTGTGTCAATGTCGTGGAGTACGAGACTGGTGTGCATGCAGTCTTCATCTTTCGCTGCAAAAATGTCTTGGAAGGCATTCAGTAAGCTTTTCAGTCGCTCCTGCTGGGTGGTATCCAGGCCTTGACTGCTTCGCTCTAACAGTTCTGCAATAGCCTGCTGGGTCTCTATAGTAGGCAGTCTATTAGTAGAAGGGTTAGGTTGAGACTTCTCCTGGTCCACCATGAAGGCCGTAGCCCGGGATGGCTCTGTGGGGGCTGTCACTCTGCAGGCGCCTGGCTCATCAGTACCCTGGAGGGCAACTGTTTTCTCACCAAGATGAAGCGTGGCCCTAGGCACATCGACCACAGCTCCCCACATCTCCAACAGGTCAAGCCCAACAATGCAGGGGTCTTGAATGTCAGCCAGCCAGAATGGGTGTCGTCTCTCTTGGTCCGCCACCTTAATGCACACTGTCCCTTGGCCCAGCATGGCAGCCTTGCTACCGGTGACGGTTGTAATTCGGGCGTTGGTGATTGTCCAGCCTGATGGCAAGCTGCGCTGCAAGTGGGGAAGGACACCCGGCCGGATGATGGAGATAGTGGACCCCGTGTCAACCAGGGCTCTGCAGACTGTTCCATCAAGCTCGCATTCCAGGTATAGCCCCCGGGCCCTGCCCAGGCGGCCCAAGCGCTGTGCGTCACATTCGGGTACAATGGAAACCATCCCGGGTGTCAGTTCCCCGACACTGACACCCCTCTCTAGTTTGACGACACCTCAGCGGCAACGTCAATGGGGGCAGGGGCTGGACAGTGTCTTGCAATGTGGCCAGGGACACCGCAGCGGTAACAGTTCACTTCGGTCTGCCTTCTCTGGGAGAAGCGTGGCCGGGGCCTTGCAGTCACTTGGTCGGTTCCCTCTCGTTCGGTCTCGTCCCATCCAGCCTGGCGGACTCGCGGAACATCACGGCGGCCATCTGGAAACAGGACGTGCTCCACACGTTCGGCTTCAGTCAATGCGGCAGAGAGAGAGTGTTTAGCAAACAGTCTGAGATGTTCCCGAAGTCGTTCAGGCTGTAGACCACGGACAAAGGCTTGTACGGTGAGCTCTTCCTGTAATACTTCTGGGAACGCTGGGTGACCCCTTCGCACCAGATGGCGAAGGTCCGCAGCATAAGCTCCGAGACTTTCTCCCAAAAGGCGTCGCCGCTTATACAGCTGCTCTTGTGCTTCGTCTGCATGGATTGGTCGCCCGTAACGTCGTTGAAGAGCCTCGCGCATGGCCCCCCAATCAGCCAATTCCTCCTCTTGTAAATCGACCAAACACTGTAAGGCTGGGCCTTCCAGGGACAGCGCCACATGCCCTGCGGTTGCCACATCAGACCAGCCATTCAAACGTGCTGCTAGCTGGACCTGGAGGAGGAAGGATTCAATAGAGCCTTCTCCACTATAGTGAGGAAGCTTTGGAGTGGCGATGCTTGGCCTGTAGTCATCTCGCAGGGAATTTGTGTCCACCATCACCGCAGGAGAGGCACTTCTTCGCCAGGCACTCCTTCCAACACGAGGCGCACTTCTTCCATCTGGTTGAGCTTCCAATCTTGTCCCATCATATTGAGCTTCCATTCTTCCTCCAAGTGGATGGGCCTCCCGTCCACTAGGGCGGCGCAGGTTCCTCTCATTTACTTGGTGGTGAGGTAGTTGAGCCTCCAATCCACCAGGGCGGCGCTTGTTCCTTTCCTCTTCCTGGTGACGAGGTAGTCGGTCTTCATCCGGAAGTGCATTCTCCCAGCACTTGATGAGATCCTCAAGCTTCTTTGAGAAAGCCATCCCACTTCTGACACCAATGTAGCGTTGAACGGGTTTGACAAATGTCTTTGCTTGAAGATGTCAAGAAATGCTGACCCAATGAACGATCGGTTCAACTTTTAATGATCAAGCCAATTTTTAAACACACACACACAAGTGAAAGCACAGCATACTTAGTCAACAGCCACACATGTCACAGTCAGGGTGGCCGTATAAAAACAACATTAACACAGTTACAAACATGCACCACACTGTGAACACACACCAAACAAGTAGACAAACACATTTTGGGAGAACATCCACACCGCAACACAACATAAACACAACAGAACAGATACCCAGAATCCTTTGCAACACTAACTCTTCCGGGACGCTACAATACATTTGGATTGTGGGACATTGAAGCATTGTTTGATTCATTATTCATTATTTTTATGTGTTAAGTATACTGTTTTGTACAGCCTTGATGCTCTGCAGTTCCATACAATTCCTGTGTGGGAGTTAAAGGCCTACTGAAACCCACTACTACCGACCACGCAGTCTGATAGTTTATATATCAATGATGAAATCTTAACATTGCAACACATGCTAATACGGCCGGGTTAACTTCCATCCATCCATCCATTTTCTACCGCTTATTCCCTTTGGGGTCGCGGGGGGTGCTGGAGCCTATCTCAGCTACAATCGGGCGGGAGGCGGGGTACACCCTGGACAAGTCGCCACCTTATCGCAGGGCCAACACAGATAGACAGACAACATTCACACTCACATTCACACACTAGGGCCAATTTAGTGTTGCCAATCAACCTATCCCCAGGTGCATGTCTTTGGAGGTGGGAGGAAGCCGGAGTACCCGGAGGGAACCCACGCAGTCACGGGGAGAACATGCAAACTCCACACAGAAAGATCCCGAGCCTGGGATTGAACCCAAGACTACTCAGGACCTTTATAAAGTGCAATTTTAAATTTCCCGCGAAACTTCCGGTTGAAAACGTCTATGTATGATGACTTATGCGCATGACGTCAATGGTTGAAACGGAAGTATTCGGACACATTGTATCACAATACAAACAGCTCTGTTTTCATCGCAAAATTCCACAGTATTCTGGACATCTGTGTTGGTGAATCTTTTGCAATTTGTTTAATGAACAATGAAGACTGCAAAGAAGAAAGCTGTAGGTGGGATTGGTGTATTAGCGGCTGGCTGCAGCAACACAACCAGGAGGACTTTGAGTTGGATAGCAGACGCGCTATCTGACGCTAGCCGCTGACCGCATCGATGATCGGGTGAAGTCCTTCGTCGCGCCGTCGATCGCTGGAACGCAGGTGAGCACGGGTGTTGATGAGCAGATGAGGGCTGGCGTAGGTGGAGCACTAATGTTTTTATCATAGCTCTGACGAGGTCCCGTAGCTAAGTTAGCTTCAATGGCGTCGTTAGCAACAGCATTGCTAGGCTTCAACAGGCGGCACAGCATTAACCGTTGTTAGGTCTTGGCGTAAATGAGGACTCAGATGCAGAGGAGTGACAATTGACTCAGACCTTTATTTAGATAATTCCTTGCTATCTCTAGGACAGAGTGATTAAAGAAAGTGGCTACAAAATCTATCTATGATATATTCAAGCACCTATAGGGTATTAGCATAGGACATAAGGCAATAAAGAGAAAATCACTCCATAAGGAGGAACAGGCAATAGCCAAAAAGTTCTATGAGTCGAATACACAAAAAAACCAACAATCTATAATAATCTACAAAAAGGAAATTCACTCATGCTAAAAAGTCGAGACGCTATAAACAGAAAGTATGTATAAAGTATTTGAGAAGCCTGAAAACTAAAAGCGCTCCAGAAGGAGGGAAAAAAGGAAGACAAGGCACTATGAAAATTGATACAAAAAGACTTGACCAAAAAAACTTAGCAAAAGAAAATCACTCTCTCAGAGGGAACAAAGGAATCAATAAACAAAGCGAGACAATACTTATCAAACTTGGTTGATGGCTGTGAACAAGGCTGTGGACAAGGCTGGAGGTACGTAGCGAGACGATATACTCTGGCAACAAGACAGGGGAAGACGAGGACTATATACACATGAGGGAGGGTGACACAGGTGGGCACAAACAGGCAATCAGGAGAGACATCAGACCAGTGACACAGGAAGAAGGGCAAGTGGCCTGAAACGAGAGGAGGATTAGAATTTTCAAAATAAAACAGGAAGTGTGCCAGACAACCCCAAAACAGGACTTCCCTCACCACGGTGTGACAGTACCCCCCCCCCCCCCTCTATGGCCGACTCCGGACGGCCCAGACTGTTCGGGGTGGTCTCTGTAGAAGTCCCTGATGAGAGTGGGGTCGACAATGTGGCGGGAAGGAACCCACTGTCTCTCTTCAGGTCCGTATCCTTCCCAATCCACCAGGAATTGTCTGCCCCGACCCCGGTTGCGCACTGCCAACAAGCGTTTAACTTTGTATACTGGTCCACCTTCAATTACTTCGGGTGGTGGAGGGGACGTGGTGGCTGGGACCATGGTGCTTTCTTTGGCTGGTTTGACCTGACTGACGTGGAAGGTGGGATGGACGCAGAGGGATCGGGGCAGACGAAGCCGAACCGCTGCAGGTCCGACGAGCTTGGTAATTGGGAATGGACCTACAAAGCGTGGTGCCAGTTTCCTTGATGTGACCTTGAGATGTAAGTTCTTGGCTGAAAGCCAGACTCTCTGACCGGGTTCGTACGCAGGCGCAGGTCGTCTCTTGCGGTCTGCCGCTCTCTTCATCCGATCTTGTTGTCTGGTCAATACTTGACGGGCGGCTGCCCAAATGCAGCGACAACGTCGGACCATGGCATGGGCGGAGGGGACCGACACTTCTGACTCATTCTCTGGAAAGAGAGGGGGCTGGTACCCTAAGGCACAATGAAAGGGAGAGAGGCCGGTGGCTGATGTAGGCAGCGAATTGTGCGCATACTCTACCCAGACCAGGTGTTTGCTCCATGTGGAGGGGTTCTGGCAGACCAAGCACCGGAGGCCGGTTTCCAGCTGCTGGTTAAGTCGTTCGGTCTGGCCGTTGGCTTCTGGATGATATCCTGATGTCAGGCTGGCCTTGGCTCCAATGAGTCGGCAGAACTCCCCCCAGAACCGTGATACAAACTGTGGTCCCCGGTCTGAAACAATGTCTTTGGGAAATCCATGAACTCGGAATACATTAGTCATCATAGTCTCTGCCGTCTCTTTGGCGGATGGTAATTTAGGCATAGCAATGAATCTGACCATTTTGGAGAATCTGTCGACCACGGTGAGGACGGTGGTGTTACCTTGTGAGACCGGGAGGCCTGTAACGAAGTCCATCGAGATGTCTGACCACGGTCTGGAGGGAATGGGGAGCGGCTGGAGAAGTCCCATGCGAGACCTGGAAGACATCTTGTTCCTGGCACAGACCGAACAGGGCTCTACGTACTCCCGGACCTCCGTCTCCATGGCTGGCCACCAGAACCGCCGGGAGATCACAAACATGGTTCTTTTAACTCCCGGATGGCAAGAAAGCCGCGAGGTGTGAGCCCAATGAATCACCCGGGGACGCAGCTCAGTGGGGACAAACAATCGATTAACAGCTAATCCCCTAGGTGGCGGGGCCACACCGTTAGCTTGCTTTACCTCTGTTTCTATTGGCCAAGTTACCGCTCCTACCACACAGTTCAGTGGAAGGATAGTCTCAGGTTGCTTGGCCTCAAGCTCGGGGTCGAATAATCGTGACAAGGCGTCTGGCTTGACGTTGCGGGACCCCGGCCTGTAGGAGAGCGAGAAGGAAAAGCGATTAAAAAAAAGCGCCCACCTGGCCTGGCGAGAGTTGAGTCTCTTAGCCTTCTTTATGTATTACAGGTTCTTGTGATCTGTCCAGACGATGAACGGGTGTTCGGCCCCCTCGAGCCAATGCCTCCATTCCTCCAAGGCGAGCTTCACCGCCAGCAACTCACGATTGCCGACATCATAGTTTCTTTCAGCTTTGGACAGCCGCCGCGACAGAAAGGCACATGGATGCATCATGCCGTCCTGTTGAGAACGTTGAGACAGGACCGCTCCCACTCCTTCATTAGAAGCGTCCACCTCCACGACGAACTGGCGCTGCGGGTCCGGAATGGTGAGGATGGGCGCTGAGGTGAAGCGGAGTTTGAGTGTCTGGAAGGCCCTCTCTGCTTCCGGAGACCAGTGGAACCGCACCTGGGGAGAGGAAAGAGTATGGAGAGGAGCAGCTATTGCGCTGAAGCTTCTGACAAACCGCCTGTAAAAGTTAGCAAAACCCAAGAATTGCTGAACCTTCTTGCGGTTGTCAGGTGTAGGCCAATCGGCCACAGCGCTAACTTTAGCCGGATCCATCTGCACTCTTCCAGGAGCTACAATGAAGCCCAGGAAGGAGACAGTGTCGGCATGAAAAACACTCTTTTCAGCTTTAACATACAAGTCATTGTCCAAAAGTCTCTTTAAAACCTGGGTTACGTGGACTTGGTGAGTGTCACTGTCAGGAGAATAAATCAATATATCGTCAAGGTAGACATACACAAAATGGTCCAGGAAGTCTCTTAGAACTTCATTGATCATTGCTTGGAACACGGCGGGGCATTGGTGAGTCCGAAGGGCATGACCCTGTATTCATAGTGGCCGCTGGGTGTGTTGAATCCAGTCTTCCACTCGTCTCCCTCTCTAATTCGGACCAGATGGTAAGCGTTGCGTAGATCCAGTTTGGTGAATATTTTGGCCTGTTGGAGTTGGTCGAAGACAGAGAACATGAGGGGAAGAGGGTAACGGTTCTTAATAGTAATGTCATTGAGTGGGCTGTAATCAATGCAGGGTCTTAACGACCCGTCTTTCTTCTTCACAAAGAAGAACCCTGCTCCTGCTGGCGATGACGACGGGCGGATCAAGCCAGCTTTCAGTGATGCAGAGATGTATTCATTCATGGCTGCCCTTTCTGGACCAGAGACAGAGTACAGGCGCCCCTTGGGAATAGTGGCCCCGGGCAGTAAATCAATGGCACAGTCGTAGGAACGGTGGGGTGGAAGTGACAGAGCCTTAGTCTTGCTGAAAACTTGTCGTAGGTGGTGGTAACAGGAGGGAACAGAATTCAGGTCCGGAAATTCTGAGTCTGTGGCAGGATTGGCAGAAAAAAGATTAATTTCCTTGACATTTTTCTTTTGGACAGTAGAAAAACTACATTTCTGGGTACATTCCCTTCCCCATACACTGATCTTCCCTGTTTTCCAGTCAACACGAGGGTTATGCTGGTACAGCCATGGATACCCCAAAATTAGTGAATGAGAGGGAGAAATAATCAGGTATGGACAAATTTGTTCCTGATGGCCGTCTATGTTCATTTGGAAAGGTTCACTGATGTGTGTGATGGTGAAAAGCTCCTTACCATTTAGAGAACTGGCCCTAATGGGTTTAGCTAGTGGTTCTGACTTGAGTCCTAGTCTCCTAGCTAAACCCCAGTCCATCAGACTCTCATCTGCCCCAGAGTCTATTAGCGCCTCTAGAATTGTGGTCGTGTGATGGGTTATCGTGATCTTGGTAAGAATACGTGGCATCTGAGGAACAGCCGGAACGTGACTCACCGCCTGGGGTCCCTTGGTTGGACACGAAACGACAAGATGGCCACCCTCTCCACAGTAGAAACATCTTCCCTCCATCAGCCGCTTGCGTCGCTCCTCTGGGGTCAGTCGGGCTCTCCCCAGCTGCATGGGTTCCTCCTCCTGATTTGTGCGTAGGTGAGGAAGTAGCTCCGGAGGTGGGCGCCGAGTCGTCGACCAGCTAGGTGCAAAAGGACGGGTGGTTCTCCCTGCAGCTTCCGATCCTCCTCCTCGCTGTCGTTTGAGCTGGGCTAGTCGGTTGTCCGTCCTGATAGCGAGCGCGATGAGGGCATCTAGGTTATCGGGTAGGTCCAGGGGAATGAGGAGGTCCTGTATGGAAGCTCCGAGCCCCTTAAGAAAAACATCATAGAGCGCCATGTCGTCCCACCCACTTTCAGATGCCAGCGTGCGGAAGCGGATGGCGTAGTCGCACACGGAGCCGCTGCCCTGCTTTATGCTGCTTAGCTCTTGTGCCTTTTCTCTGCTGGAGGACACGGGTCAAAAGTTCTTGTTAGAGCAGCTTGAAAGTCTTTAAATGAGTGGCAGAGTGACGAGTTCCGCCCCCATTCGGCAGAAGCCCACGCCTTGGCGCTATCCGTAAGATGGGAAATCATGAAAGCAATCTTGGAGCGGTCAGTGGGAAATGCATGGGGCATCAGTTCATAATGAATAGCACAGTCAATCAAAAAGGTCTTGCACAAACCGGGAGCGCCAGCGTATGGCGCCGGAGGAGCCAGCTTGCATCCGGCTCCGGGAGGAGGTGAAGACAGGGTGGGAGCAGCGGGTGGCGTGGGGGGCTGGGACGCCGGAATCGGTCGAGCAAGCTGCTCAAGTAGTCCTTGTAGCTGGGAGGACAGGTGACCCATGTTTGCTGCCATCGCCGTCTGAAACTCCTCCTGTCGGGCGAGCCGTGATTCCTGGGTGTGCAGGATTTCCGTCAGTTGTTTAGCCTCTGCTGAGTCCATACTGGCCAGAGTATACTGTTAGGTCTTGGCGTAAATGAGGACTCAGATGCAGAGGAGTGACAATTGACTCAGACCTTTATTTAGATAATTCCTTGCTATCTCTAGGACAGAGTGATTAAAGAAAGTGGCTACAAAATCTATCTATGATATATTCAAGCACCTATAGGGTATTAGCATAGGACATAAGGCAATAAAGAGAAAATCACTCCATAAGGAGGAACAGGCAATAGCCAAAAAGTTCTATGAGTCGAATACACAAAAAAAACCAACAATCTATAATAATCTACAAAAAGGAAATTCACTCATGCTAAAAAGTCGAGACGCTATAAACAGAAAGTATGTATAAAGTATTTGAGAAGCCTGAAAACTAAAAGCGCTCCAGAAGGAGGGAAAAAAAGGAAGACAAGGCACTATGAAAATTGATACAAAAAGACTTGACCAAAAAAACTTAGCAAAAGAAAATCACTCTCTCAGAGGGAACAAAGGAATCAATAAACAAAGCGAGACAATACTTATCAAACTTGGTTGATGGCTGTGAACAAGGCTGTGGACAAGGCTGGAGGTACATAGCGAGACGATATACTCTGGCAACAAGACAGGGGAAGACGAGGACTATATACACATGAGGGAGGGTGACACAGGTGGGCACAATCAGGCAATCAGGAGAGACATCAGACCAGTGACACAGGAGGAAGGGCAAGTGGCCTGAAACAAGAGGAGGATTAGAATTTTCAAAATAAAACAGGAAGTGTGCCAGACAACCCCAAAACAGGACTTCCCTCACCACGGTGTGACAACCGTGTAGTTACGGTCCAGTGTTTGGTTCGGTGTCTCCTCATAGTAGTATTGTTGATCTTCTGTCTATCCTTCCAATCAGGGGCTTATTTATTTTGTTTCTATCTGCATTTAAGCACGATGCTATCACGTTAGCTCCGTAGCTAAAGTGCTTCACCGATGTATTGTCGTGGAGATAAAAGTCACTGTGAATGTCCATTTCGCGTTCTCGGCTCATTTTCAAGAGGATATAGTATCCGAGGTGGTTTAAAATACAAATCCGTGATCCACAATAGAAAAAGGAGAAAGTGTGGAATCCAATGATTCCTTTTACCTAAGTTACGGTCAGAGCGGAAAAAGATACGTCCTGCACTGCACTCTAGTCCTTCACTCTCACGTTCCTCATCCACAAATCTTTCATCCTCGCTCAAATTAATGGGGTAATCGTCGCTTTCTCGGTCCGAATCGCTCTCGCTGCTGGTGTAAACAATGGGGAAATGTGAGGAGCCTTTCAACCTGCGACGTCACGCTACTTCCGGTACAGGCAAGGCTTTTTTAATCAGCGACCAAAAGTTGCAAACTTTATTGTCGATGTTCTCTACTAAATCCTTTCAGCAAAAATATGGCAATATCGCGAAATGATCAAGTATGACACATAGAATGGATCCGCTATCCCCGTTTAAATTTAAAAAAATCATTTCAGTAGGCCTTTAATGAAATCCCGCATAAAAACACCTAGGTGTTTGTTATGCTAGCTCCTAGCTACTAGCTCCCGTCCATATAACCCGCCAATACAATTCAAATACCTGCACAACACACACACTCACTCAGCCCAAAGGACCGTTCACCTAACCCAAGGTTCATAAAGCTTATATATTTAACCAAAGTTACGTACGTGACGCGCACGTACGGTCAAGCGATCAAATGTTTGGAAGCCAAAGCTGCATACTCACGGTACCGCGTCTGCGTCTGTGTATCCAAATCAAATTAATCCTGGTAAGAGTCGGTGTTGTCCCAGTTCTCTACAGGCGTCTGTGTATCGAAGTCAAAGTCCTCTTGGTAAGAGTCTCTGTTGTCCGAGTTCTTCAATCTTGACTGCATCTTTCGGGAATGTAAACAATGAATGCACAATTTAGTCACAATTTAGTCACAATTTAGTCAGCAACACAACACATGGCTGTGTTGTGTTGCTGACTTCCCTCGCAAAATACTCCGCTTAGCACCGACAACTTTCTTCTTTGCTTGCTCAGCTTCTTTCTCCATAATGCAATGAACAAATTGCAACAGATTCGCCAACACAGATGTCCAGAATACTGTGGAATTTTGCGATGAAAACTGACGACTTTAAGCTGGCCGCGGTGCTGGACTAAAATGTCCTGTCTAACTCGTGACGTCACATCCGCAGCGTCATCATACCAAGAAGTTTTCAGCAGATATTTCGCGGGAAATTTAAAATTGCACTTTAGTAAACCAACCCGGCCGTATTGGCATGTGTTGCAATGTTAAGATTTCATCATTGATATATAAACTATCAGACTGCGTGGTCGGTAGTAGTGGGTTTCAGTAAGCCTTTAAGGCAAACACACACGCACGCACATCATAGATTAGAACACATTGTAGCTTTGAATCAATATTTATATAGCAAATACATTAAATAAAGTGAAAAAAACCCAAAAGTAAATTCAATAAAATGTAATTTAAATTTGATAGAGGTAAATTGATTATTTAAATATATTGACATTTGAATTATTTTAAGAATAATCACGATAAAATAACATTTAAATGTATATTCTAAAACGTTTTTAACTTTTATCTGTCCAACTGGTATTAATCATATATTGTCAACCTGTGTGAAGCATGGAGTCTGAATCGCAGGCGAGGGAGAAGTACAGATAAAAGTCGCCACACTCAGCGCTCCAGTCATAACAAAAAGTAGATTAGCGTTAAACAAATTTTAACCGAAGGACATACTAAGTTATGAGAAGTTAAGTAAACAGACAGCAAGCAAACCACAAATAATAATTGAAATAAATAACAAAAGAAAGCAAATTTCAATGTGATAAATGAAGGTGCATGTAGAATTACATGTAGAGAATAAAACTAAATGGAAATAAATGTCTGCAAGATAAGCAGTCTGTCCAGTGTTACAAGGACGAGACGTCATGAACTGTGCTCGGATTAACAATAGATAGATAGATAGATAGCACGTTATTGATTCCTTCAGGAGAGCTCCATCAGGAAAATCAAAATTCCAGCAGCAGTGTACAAAAGTGAGATCGAATTTAAGAAGTAAAAAGTAAAAAGTCAATAATGGGGGTATAAATGGAAACAAAATATATAAATAATACAATAGAATAAAAATAAAAAGCAACAATAAGAATACAAATATAACAGTAAAATAAGAATATAACAAGAGAAACTAGGCAGTAGTGACCATGTTATGAAAAACTATTGCACTGGTATTGTTTTGCATCCCCTGTCATCCTAGCCCCCCCAGAGAGGAGTTGTACAGTCTAATGACGTGTGGGACAAAGGATTTTTTATAGTCTAAATCAGTAGTTCTCAAATGGGGGCACGAGTATCCCTGGGGGTACTTGAAGGTATGCCAAGGGGTACGTGAGATTTTTTTAAATATTCTAAAAATAGCAACAATTCAAAAATCCTGTATAAATGTATTTATAGAATAATACTTCAACAAAATAAATATTTAGAATTACGTTCATGAATCCAGATGGATCTCTATTACAATCCCCAAAGAAGGTTGATGATTAATTCTATGTATAGAAATCTTTATTATAATTTAATCACTTGTTTAAATTTCAAAAAAGTTTTTAGTTATTCTTATATTTTTTTCCAAATAGTTCAAGTAAGACCACAACAAATGAGCAATATTTTGCACTGTTATACAACTTAATAAATCAGAAATTGATGACATTATGCTGTATTTTACTTCTTTATTTTTTTTTCTCAACCAAAAATGCTTTGCTCTGATTAGGGGGTACATCACTGGAAAAAAGGTTGAGAACCACTGCTCTAAATCATATCTAAATTTTAAAATTCTAAAATTCGGGTTATGAAGGAGGAATAATCATTAAGAGATAAATAAAGAGGCATGACCCTGTTGTATTTTATAAGACTGATTTATTTTGGATTATTGTGTTTGTATTGTGAAAGAGAGAGAGAGAGAGAGAGAGAGAGAGAGAGAGAGAGAGAGAGAGAGAGAGAGAGAGAGAGAGAGAGAGAGAGAGAGAGAGAGAGAGAGAGAGAGAGAGAGGAGGTGAAGGAAGATTGAGGGTGAAGAGGATGGATTGAGAAAATATGGGAAAAGGATGTTTATAACCTTACGTTACGTGAATGGCTTCTAGGAGAGGAGAACAGAAAATAGAAACATTGTGTGAAGTGTAAGGAAGAGATGGATACAGGATGTTGTTTGTAAAGGAAAACAAAAGTGAAGAAAAGATGAGAAAGGGACAAATGAAGGTATTCGTAAATGGTATGCTGTTGGTTGTGGTTCGCTGCAAGTTTGTTTATTTGTTTGTTTGGTTCTTTGAGTGAAATGGGAAAAAATCAATAATTAGATGCAAAATGGAATAAAACTATGAGTGCGATAGATAATGAATGAATAAATGAAATAAGTTTATTTTGGTCATATAATCAACCATGGACCAGTTTGTGTGACCAGTTTAACAGTACAGATTAGACATATTAACAATCATACACAGTTACACACAGAAAGAAAATAAAAGAAAAAGAGTGACCGAAAAAGGAATAGGCGGAAGCCAAAGCTTATATTTGCCTATCCTGTACATTCACTGAACATTAGATTGCCTGGAACATCAACGTTAAAAGATGAAAGTAATTGTTACCATATTTTATAATGTTCAAACATTTCACCTTTCAAGGGTTTCTTAAACCATAACAAAAAACTACATGTGTTCAGCTCATCAATGAGCTTGTTCCACCATTTAACTCCTAAAACTGAAATACATTTGTATTTTTATTTTTTTACTTGACCTATTTCAAAAATCAATACCCCCGTAAATTATAGTTTTCTCCTCATAATGTAAATAAGCTAAGAATACAAGCTGGAAGGCTGTTGTTCTTAGTCAAAACATAATTGCCATTGTTTTAAAAATAGATTATCTGAACATTTTAACACATTATAACTTATAAATAATGGATTGGTATGTTCATAGTAGCACGCTTTGTGTATTATTCTAATGAACCTTTTAAGTTTAAGTATTGGGTCTTTGTTTGTTTTATAAACATTTCCCCAAACTTCAAAACAATATGTTAAATATGGAAAAATAAAAGAATAATATAACATATGCAGACATTTCTTATTCAGCATGTGCCTTACTCTATACAGAATAGCAATGGATTTGGATATTTTTCCTTAATATATTCAATATGCGGTCTCCAACATATTTATGATCAATTATTATTCCCAAGAATTTAGTTCATATACTCTGTCAATTTCCACTTGATTCAATTTGAATTTTGTTTCACAATTTGACTTTGCACCACTAAACACCACAAATTTAGTTTTGTTATCATTTAATGATAAACCATTTTTTTAGCTGAATCAACTCAACCTCGATTTTCCTCAACGCTTTCTTCAAGTCTTCTCCTGAACAAGATACATTTGTATCATCTGCAAACATAATACATTTTAATTTATTAGATACTGAACAAATATCATTTAAATAAAGTATAAATAACACAATATGGAGACTTGTGGAATCCCACAAGTTACTCTTTTTGGCTATGATTTAGTCTTATTAATTTCCACATATTGAAATCTATTACTTAAATAACTACTTAACCACTGTTGTGAAACACCTATCCAATTTATGGGGGTATTGGAATAGGATTGAGGAATATGTCTGCTGTGGTGGAGGTGAGTTTGGAAATAAATATAACAAAAGTAAGTTTTAAGGCGTTTAACTTTAAAGTGTAGTCTAAATTTTTTTAGGTTGGAGTATTTTATTTTTATTTAGACATAGCATTACACCATGCATCTGGGTTGTTAGCTAAGATAGGATAATGGATAAAAATGAATAAAAATTACAAATGAGAGAGAGAGAGCATGTTCTAACATGCCTGAGGCTGTTCACCTTGGAGACCTGCTGCGGATATGGGTACGGCCTAGCCTAGATTAATGACTATAATAAGAGTCGATATGTGGAGTGTTGGAAGGAGGAGAAGTGTGGTTCGGCTTATCGCTTAGCACACAGCCTTGTGGGTGTGTTTGTGTCGCGCTATCAAGATAGTTGGCGCCCAGCACTGTGTGTGTGTGTGTGTGCATGTTGTGACTGGTTTGAATGAGCAGATGGAGAAATGAGAATAAAAGCATTCTTTTGTTTTGTAGAATATCACGCACGACGGGAGGTCAGAGTGCACAAGTGAAGTGTAGCATGACAGCATGCTCGAACCAACTGATAGACAAATGATAGTTTAAATTAACTTATAGATAATCTTTACTTGAATTAAAAGGTTACTTAAATACACATGAAGTAGTACGTAGAATCTTTGAATCAGGAGTATTGAGTAACGTTTAATGGGACAATTAATGCTGTAATTTTAAACGTGATATGCAAAATTGAACCAAGCAAGAGGATAACGACAAGGCTGTGACAGAGCAGCAAGGAAACAACTCCTTAAAATACAGATCGCTGAAACTAAATGTCAAAAGAACCAGGAGGTCAATAATCAGCTAGGGTGTATTCAACAGTGGGTGTACGTGTTTTGAGCTCCAAATTCTGGAGGGAAGAAACCTCAACAAATGTAAAACCAGACAGTCGGACTCGGGTGGGGGTCGCGGTTATCCTAGGTCAAGCCAGGGTGGAAACTGTTTTTCAGCCGGGTGACTGGTCATGTGACTGTGCCAACTACTCTAAACAAGACAAGCTCCAAATTTGCAGCCAGAACATCATACAGGTGTGACAGAGGACGCCCACAGCAGGACGAACAGCAGGAGATACAAACAGACCCCTGCTGGACATAAGTGTCAACGGACAATGTTATCAGCTCATGATTGACAATGGTGCCACACAATCATTGAAGCATCCCTTTGTGGTCAACCTGCACACACCTTGTAATGACCTGCTTTACGAACTGTGCCCTGACATTCAATACCGCACAGAAGGAACTTCCTGATGTTGCCTGACAGCACGACATCAGCAGACAACTACTGGGTACGCCTCCCGGGAATGAATGGAGGACGGGAACTGCTCCAACTGTCCTATCAGTGAAAGAACTGGCTGACTGAGGGGCGTCCGTGTGTGCCGCCACCCGACCCGCCAAAGTGTATGATCACCAATTAGACGACTCATAATAGGAGCCCTTTGACTCCTATATATGGTGGAGCTCAAGGTATGGCCGCTCATGTGAACTATCCTTACAACAATTAGCATGGTATAAGATGGACAATTGCTGTCCCACATTGTTCCCTTGCCCTCTGTCCCACCTACGAAACCAAAGACTTAGGTCCAATGATAAAACAGGGCATAGCTGCCGCTGAGTGAACCGATACGCAATTACCACATTTTTAATTGTTTCGGTTGTCTGTTAAAAACATAGCTATGGGCTACAATTTGGACACTCGTGCTGTAGGCAACGAGGAGCTAGCAGCTACAGTATACAACAGCTGAGCTAAAACAACACATTTAAGCATATCAATTAATTTTAGTTGCTTATTACGTACACAAAGTCGCTTGGAGACAGAAGTCTGGAGAAAGTAATCAGTAACAAATGTGTCCGCATCATTAAACTTTGTACAACAGGAACCATACTGAACAAATCCAGCAGTTACTGTCAGACTCTAATCTGTGGTACCTTTGTCTATCGGAGACATGGTTAAAACCCACAATACCTTTTATTCAAATTGATGTCCCGGGGTACAAGATTACAGAAAAAACAGATCAAGTGACAAAGGGGGGAGGAGTTATGATTTATGTAAGGGAAAACATTAAAACTGAACAAATAACCCTTCCAGTAGATCATCTTGAGTGTGTTGGAATTAAAATCACATTTTCCTCAGAAATGTATCCATCATCCATCCATCCATCCATCTTCTTCCGCTTATCCGAGGTCGGGTTGCGGGGGCAGCAGCTTAAGCAGGGAAACCCAGACTTCTCTCTCCCCAGCCACTTCGTCCAGCTCTTCCCGGGGGATCCCGAGGCGTTCCCAGGCCAGCCGGGAGACATAGTCTTCCCAACGTGTCCTGGGTCTTCCCCGTGGCCTCCTACCGGTCGGACGTGCCCTAAACACCTCCCTAGGGAGGCGTTCGGGTGGCATCCTGACCAGATGCCCGAACCACCTCAACTGGCTCCTCTCGATGTGGAGGAGCAGCGGCTTTACTTTGAGCTTCTCACCCTATCTCTAAGGGAGAGCTCCGCCACCCGGCGGAGGAAACTCATTTCGGCCGCTTGTACCCGTGATCTTGTCCTTTCGGTCATAACCCAAAGCTCATGACCATAGGTGAGGATGGGAACGTAGATCGAACGGTAAATTGAGAGCTTTGCCTTCCGGCTCAGCTCCTTCTTCACCACAACGGATCGATACAGCATCTGCATTACTGAAGACGCCGCATCGATCCGCCTGTCGATCTCACAATGCACTCTTCCCTCACTCGTGAACAAGACTCAGAGGTACTTGAACTCCTCCACTTGGGGCAGGGTCTCCTCCGCAACCCGGAGATGGCACTCCACCCTTTTGCGGGCGAGAACCATGGACTCGGACTTGGAGGTGCTGATTCTCATCCCAGTCGCTTCACACTCAGCTGCGAACCGATCCAGCGAGAGCTGAAGATCCTGGCCAGATGAAGCCATCAGGACCACATCATCTGCAAAAAGCAGAGACCTAATCCTGCAGCCACCAAACCAGATCCCCTCAACGCCTTGACTGCGCCTAGAAATTCTGTCCATAAAAGTTATGAACAGAATCGGTGACAAAGGGCAGCCTTGGCGGAGTCCAACCCTCACTGGAAACGTGTCCTACTTACTGCCGGCAATGCGGACCAAACTCTGGCACTGATCATACAGGGAGCGGACCGCCACAATCAGACAGTCCGATACCCCATACTCTCTGAGCACTCCCCACAGGACTTCCCGAGAGACACGGTCGAATGCCTTCTCCAAGTCCACAAAACACATGTAGACTGGATGGGCAAACTCCCATGCACCCTCAAGGACCCTGCCGAGAGTATAAAGCTGGTCCACAGTTCCACGACCAGGACGAAAACCACACTGTTCCTTCTGAATCCGAGGTTCGACTATCCGGCGTAGCCTCCTCTCCAGCACACCCGAATAGACCTTACCGGGAAGGCTGAGGAGTGTGATCCCACGATAGTTAGAACACACCCTCCGGTTCTCCTTCTTAAAGAGAGGAACCACCACCCCGGTCTGCCAATCCAGAGGTACCGCCCCCGATGTCCACGCGATGCTGCAGAGTCTTGTCAACCAAGACAGCCCCACAGCATCCAGAGCCTTAAGGAACTCCGGGCGGATCTCATCCACCCCCGGGGCCTTGCCACCGAGGAGCTTTTTAACTACCTCAGCAACCTCAGCCCCAGAAATAGGAGAGCCCACCACAGATTCCACAGGCACTGCTTCCTCATAGGAAGACGTGTTGGTGGGATTGAGGAGGTCTTCGAAGTATTCCCTCCACCGATCCACAACATCCGCAGTCGAGATCAGCAGAACACCATCCTCACCATACACGGTGTTGATAGTGCACTGCTTCCCCTTCCTGAGGCGGCGGATGGTGGTCCAGAATCGCTTCGAAGTCGTCCGGAAGTCGTTTTCCATGAAATGTATTTCAAGGTAATTGTAGCATACCAACCGACCACAGCTAAAGACATTTTTCTCGATTCATTTTCAGACATCCTCAAACAGCACAGTATGAAAGAATTGATCATAATGGGGGACGTTAATCTGGACTGATTAAATAAGTCGCGCAGAAAGAAACTTAAGGATATTATAAACGGCTTCTACATGACACAAATGATAAGCAGCCCTACTAGAATTACATTTGGATGACAAAAATCAAAGAGATCATCTGTAAATACACTAATACAAAACCCAGAAGAAAAGTGCTAAAATAAAAAATACCTTGGATTGATGAAACAATTTGGATTCTAATGAAAAATCGGGACTCAGCTCTCATAAGAGCAATTAAAACAGGTCTAAATACAGATCGTATGATTATTAATTAATAATTTTAATAAACATTTCATCCAGTCTGTACAAACCCTGAATAAAAAGTCCCTCAAAATCAGTGCAAATAATTGCCATTTATTCAGGATGGACTAAGTTAAGAATTAACAAATGAAATAAAGGTAAACAATATCCTCCCTGCATTATCAAACTCACGATCTAGAGATATATACGGTCTGAACAATTTCTTCCTAAAAACGTATAAGGATAGTCTTATTGCTCCTATAACAACAATTGATAAATAAATCAATAACAGAAAACACTTTCCCTACCACATTGAAAAACTGCTACTATCATTCAAATCTATAAAGAAGGAAATAAACAAGGCATCAACAAGTACAGACCAATTAGCCTTCTCCCCGTTATATCCAAAGGAATAGAAAATTTGAAGTTAAAAAGTGGCTTTGGAGCAATCAAAGCTGCTCACACGGTCACTAAGAGGGGCATTATGTTGACACATCAACTTAATGTGTATTATAGTTATCCATGAGAGCATTTTTGTTGTAAATTGAGAGGTATGGCTGTTAAAATCATGGTTGTTTTTACAAATGATGACAGATGTGAACAAGAGCATGTATTGTCTTTGGGTGATGATGTAAATAAGGTGTGGTTGTATTGTATATTAAGTATGTGTCGATGAAGGGGCATTTTATGACTTTTCTTAATTTGATTACATGCTATAGTATGATTATTTATTGATTAATTATTAATTATTATTTATATATGTATATATATATATATATATATATATATATATATATATATATATATATATATATATATATATATATATATATATATATATATATATATATATATATATATATATATATATATATATATATAAATTATTAATTATGATTAATTTGTGTCATAATTTTATTGCATGATTTTTATATCCCTTTAATTTAGAAAAGCCAGGGACTGCAGATGGAAAGTAGCTAATTAGATATAATCTGGTACAGAACATATCTGTTTCTGAACTTAATGTTTCTGTGCATAGTCCTATCTTATATAGACTAAATTAAATAAACTACTTAGTGAATTATTGTGGCCACAATAATTCACTAGGAGTTGTAAAATATCAAACTACTATTGCAAAAAGCATCCGCCATAAGGTTAGTATTTTCTAATATTGTGACAATATACATATATATAAGCATATTTGTAGCTTTCGCCATATTGAATAAGATGCATAAAATGTAGGGTCGATATCACTAAGGGTTTCCAAACCCTAATGCCACCCTCCAGTGATCCACAGAAAAAAGCAAACATTGACCTCAAACATGACCTGTCCTCCGCCTCTGCTCTTGCTGCGCTTGACTATCAGCTGCCTTTTATTTTTCTTGGATGTTTCTGAAATTACTACTACTACTACTACTACTACTACGACTAACACGGTCCCTTTTTTCAGGGACAGAGGGGGGAGGCGGGTTTGGATTGTGTCAAATTTGAGCGTGTCAAGGTTTTATTTAATTGATATAATCAATTCGGTACAAGGATAAAGGTACGTAATGATTTCGGTTGACAATTACAGTGGTTGGCGGAAGCAACCCCAACCTCAAAGGAGGATGCCAATTCGGTAATTAAATGTTTTGTCAATGATCTAATACCCTGACATGGTTTCCCCGAAAAGATTAGGTCAAACAACGGCACCCATTTTAAGAAAACAGGCTATAATCTTCAGTCACAAGGTAAGGTTGAAAGGATGAACCAGAAAATCAAAACAAATTGGCTAAAATCTGTGCACAGACCAAATTGAATTTGATTGACATGTTGCCATTAGCGTTAATGATCATTCGAATGTCCCTTAATAAAACTGTTTTTACGGCCTTTGAATTTTTCACCCTATGAACTGCATACAGATCAGCCCTTCCCAGGATGAACCAGAAATTAAGGAAACAGATAAAATGGCCAAGTGACAAGGGCTATGGGTGATTGCTTGATTCTGGTGTCCTCCGGAGGACGTTTGTCTGTCTGCACAGGCAACTCAATCCAACTTTGTACTTTTTGACTATGGGTAAATAAACCTTTTGTACTAAACTCACTTTTGTTGCTGTTTAAGCTTCGGACAATTCACTACAGACTTTCTTTACTTTTACTAATGTTACAATGAAATATATCTGTAGCTTTACATTCTATCTGTGTTGAAATATATGTGCAATACATTTTGGTAGATAATGGCCAGGTTGTTAATATGGAAATTAAAGTGCTCTAATAAATAAATGATCATAAGTCTGATCAATCCAGTATGTTTCTGATGCTCAAAAAACCTAAAATTGTTTGCCAAAAGTATCAAAAGTTAAGGTACACCTAATTTTTACATAGCCGCATCTTGGAAATATGCTAATTAGGTGTCCAGACACACCCAATCATAAAGATGATTTTTCCATCATATTTGTAATTGTCAAAAAACATGAAATAGACACCAAGTTTGGATTTGTAGCTCATCTGGTTCAAATGTAGAGGCAAAAGCGTGTTCAGGTGGTGGCCATATTGGATCAGCCGCTGTGGCAACCCCAAAGGTCTGCTGGCGCGGGCGCCCTTACCAAATCATTTAAGTATGCCCTGGGCTACACCTGTGCCAACACACCCTAAAATCTCCCTAAGGGCCCCCACTATTAAGCTGCCCACAATAAAAGGCCACTCAAACTCAACTCAACTCAACTTTGAAATGTGAAGTTTTATCACACAGCACAAGATGTCGCAAGTTTTGAGGGGTGTGCAGTCAGCATATATATATACATATATATATATATATATATATATATATATATATATATATATATATATATATATATATATATATATATATATATATATATATATATATATATATGTATGTATATCAACCAATGTGGATCCACACCCATGTATCTATGACATCCATCAACGTTTTTAGGGGAGCAGAAAATGACTCTAGAAACCACTAAAACATTACCAACATGTCCTTCAGAATGTTGAATGATGTATGTAGAACACAACTGTTTAGTACAAAAAACTAAGTTGAGACTTTACCAGAGCTGTGTCCTCTCCACCTTGCTATATGGCTCGGAGTGCTGGAGAATGATGGCGAAAGACCTCAATAAGTCTTCCATACAATGACCCTCAGAAAGATCCTTCAAACTTTCTGGCTTCGCAAAATCCCGAATGAAGAACTACTCACCCAATGTAAACAAAAGGACATGGGAACCACTGTCCTGAGAAGAAGATGGAAATGGATTGGGCATACTCTCAGAATGGATACTCTGAATATCACTCGTGTAGCTCTTCACTGGACACCTGAAAGGAGGAGAAAGTGGGGACGACCCAAGAAACACCTGGCACAGAACAGAAGAGAGAGAATTGAAGGACCTAAATCACACATGGGATAATATTCAGAAACTGGCCCAAGACCCACAGAAGTGGAGGACATTCGTTGTTGCCCTACACACACACATATATATATATATATATATATATATATATATATATATATATATATATATATATATATATATATATATATATATATATATATATATATATATACATATATATATACATATATATATACATATATATATATATATATATATATACCAATATATATATATCTAGTATCTGGACCCATGAACCGGTCTAGATACTACCAATGTGGATCCACACCCATGTGTCTATGACATCCATCAACGTTTTTAGAACGCAACTCTAGAAACCAAATTCTGTGGAATTTAATCTTTACACTTTGACACAAAAAAAACAAAAAGGTCACTCTAACCCAAGCTCAGCTGTCTTACTCCAAAGAAGGCTTTGCCACAATTTGACAGTACCCAGCTTGAGAGACATTGGTGTGACAGCCAGGCCCCGTTCTTACCTACTACAAGTACAATTTACATTTCAGTTTCTGTCACCAGCAGTTGTTAGTTTGCACAGACAATCTGTATGCTTGCTAATATGCACCCTAGTACCTACACCACGAGGGGTCAT
Source organism: Entelurus aequoreus (assembly GCF_033978785.1). Taxonomy (NCBI): domain Eukaryota; kingdom Metazoa; phylum Chordata; class Actinopteri; order Syngnathiformes; family Syngnathidae; genus Entelurus; species Entelurus aequoreus. The sequence continues at coordinate 25,216,517 of NC_084747.1, read as the reverse complement.
AAATCAGTCCAACGTTGAACTCGTGTTTGAATTAGCATTTTAAACATTACATAAACATGTGTCAGCAGGGAGGATATTATGTCTGTGGTTTGAGAAGGCCAGTCTGGACCCAAAAGTCCAGGGCCAAATTTTAGTTAATCCCTGGTCGCTTGTGAGTGCGCCAGTAAGACATTTGAAATGATTTCAGTCAATGATTAGGTAAGTGTTGTAGAGTTAAACACAAAAGACTTGGTAATGGCTCATCCATATTGCATAGTTGCAATAGTTATGGTGTTGTAAAGATTACAAACAAGATGCTGTAAACACCAATGATCCACATTATGATCCTGTTCTTTCATTTTCAATTTCAGTAGGAGTCAGAATTCAGTCCTGAGTGGCTTAACAATAATTTGTGTTACTGTTATTTGCTCTCATTGTGTTTATTAGTGATGTGCCATACCACTGATTTTCTTTAGGATTTGATACAGAGTAAAATTCAGGCTGGTATCAGCAATACCAATACTTTGTGCAAATATGCCTATTTCAAATAACATATCTCATAGCATAAAGAATTATGCTATATATAAGTTATTTATTTATTTTGAACTCTGAAGTATATTGAGGTAGAGTCGCGGATAACTATACAGCATGGATATCAAGTAGTGGACAGAGAGAGAGAGAGATCAGAAGACTCATGGCTGTGACCTATCAAATGATGTTTACTGAGGGTTACTTCAGTGCATGGTTTCGGTTTGCACTTGCTGACCGGGCATGTTGTATCATGCAATTGCCTTCATTTTGAATTACATTGTATGGACACTACAGAGGGAGAGAGAGAACATGCATACAGTATAAATCAGGGTTGCGTAACGTTTTGCCTTCAAGGGCCAAAGTGAAAATGTGCGAATGGCCATTTGCACCACTATATGCACCACTATATAGGCTCATACCGGTAATAATTAATCATAAGGTAGTAGAGATTGTCACAGTTGTGACTAATTCAGTTAGCATACAACTCTGCATCTTTTATGTATACCTTGAACCTCAAAACATCCAAAAAAGGTCATTTTCTGCAGATTTAAGCCATTTTTAAGTGTTGTTCTAGAACCAGTTCATCCTAGATATTTTATCCCATCGCTTTCAAACTTTACCCAGACAGATTAGACCAGGGGTGTCCAAAGTGCGGCCCGGGGGCCATTTGCGGCCTGCAGATAATTGTTTACCGGCCCGCCACACATTCTGGAAATACTATTGTAAAAATAAAAAAGAACATTAAAAAAAGTGGAATGAGGTGAAATCTAACGAGAAAAAGTTGCAATGTTGACACAAAAGCTGCAATGCAGGCTGTTTTTTTTTCTTCATTTTTCTTTTTTTGCCATTGCTCAAAAAATAATAATAATGACAAAAAATCCATGTTATATTGAATTATTTTCAGGGCTCCAATTACTTCAAATATTTCACTTTAAAATGTTTTATGTGGTAAATATTGCATATATTGTGTAGTAGCCATATAAAAACATCAAAGTTTTCTTTGACAAAAGCGCATAAAACAAACAAAATAATTGTTCCAGCATAAAATCGCCAAATATATCTGAAGTTGATCTCGTAACTTAAGAGTTGAAAGTAAAAGAAAAACCTAATAAAAATGTATCACTTTATGAGTGGGGCACCTTTTGGATCCCAAATATATTTAGTGATTTTTTATTTATCTTTTCACTGTGATTACTCAAAAATATGAAACAATTAAAATCAATGGTGTCCTGCATTATTGATCTTTTAGGGCTCTAATTACTAAATACTGCATATTTCAGTTTTACTATAAAAAAACTAAGTTGTTTTTGACAGAAAAGCCATAAAAAAAATTTTTAAATTTGTATTACTTGAAGTTGATGTAGATATTTACTGTAAGCATTGAATAATTTTAAAAAAATTATAATCTGACTTATTTTTAACATTTTAATGACTGAGACCCTTTATGGTCCCCGGGACCCCTAAAGGTAAAATAAATTAAAAATGCATATATTTTGTTATGGTTTGAAAATGAAAAATATCAAAATGGCCCCCACATGCTTTAATTTTTCCGTGTGCGGCCCTCAGTGGAAAAAGTTTGGACACCCCTCAATTAGACGTATGGAGGATGGTCAATTTCGAAGCGTTTAAGTTTTCATTATAGGATGTGGGCGGAGCATGGCGACCAAGATTATTGTATCAAATTCAAACGCAATTAGTTAGCGGGTAAAAAAAAATAAATCTATAGAATCTACGGTGGTTTTTACACAAAATTACTGCAAACTGAACAACTGTACCACTGTTGTTTATGTTAAATTCTGGTGACTGAGCTGCCAGTTTTTTACCATGAAATATATGGCCATTTTTTTTCGCTGTGTATTACTATATAATGAAAAACTGTACCACTGTTTTATTGCTGCAAAATTCTGGCGAGCTGCTATTTTTTTTAACCGTAAAATCTACATTCCCTGTTTTTACACTGCATTATGGTAAATTGGAAAATGGTACCACTGGTGATTTTAGGGGAAATTTCTGGCGACTGAGCTGCCAGGTTTTTGCAATGCAATCTACGGACTTTTTGACAGAGTAGCCTTGTGGACATGCCCATCAATAATTGTACAACTTGAAAAAAGGTCAGTATAAATGTGTATTTCATTTGGCAGCTATCCTTTGGCGGGCCAATCAAAATGACACGACCCGCGGGCCCCACTTTGGCCATCCCTGGTATAAATGACCTTATTAGCACATCCGCCAGGTAGTTATGTAATCGTTGCCATCTATCTGTTAGCAAAAAGTTACGGGGGGATTTTCATGAAACTTTCAGAAAATGTCCGAACAGAGATAAGGAACCACCGCTTATATTTTGGGGGTCATCAGGATCATTTCTATCATCTTATGCTTATGTTATATGCTTCAAATTATATGCAGAGAAAAACAAACCAGAGACTGACATGACGGTGTAGTCCGTTTATTCAATTCTGCTATAAATAACTCAAAAAGTTACAGCCATATTTTGAATAAACTTTCAGGAAATGTCAGAAATAGGATAACATTTAAAAAATAAGATATAATCCAAAATGGAACGCTGGTCACATCTCCAAATATCACTTTGGGGTCGGGTGAACATAGTAAAAATGAGTATACTGCCAGCAGTTAATTATATACTGAAAATGATGCCTGTCCTAATTAATAAAAGTTGGTTTAAGAAAATACATACAATGATATCACATTTTATATGGTGTGGAAAGAAGGCCAGATGTTCATACTTAAGGTTGTCTTGTACACAAGATAAAGGAGGACTACAATTACCAAACTTCTTACATTATTATATCTCCTTCGGTTGTGAACAAGCAAGCCACTTATTCCATTCTTCTGCAGATAAGGACTGGATCAACATAGAAAAAGATATGTTAATAAATGTGGACATTGATGTGGGGAGCTTATATTATATTTTTTTTAAAATACCTAATGAATTGAGGCAGAGCCCAATAGAAGCCACCTTTAACATCTAAAACTATGCCAGAAAATACTAGGAATCAACCCAATGACATCTGTCAATCAACCGCTTTGGTACAATCCTAATATTATCATTAACAAAAATGTGGTTAAATGGACAACATGGAAAGACAAAGGTATTACTAAACCTCATCATATTATTAATAAAAACTCTTTTAAACCGTTCAATGGTTTAGTTGATCAATATAATGTACCCAGAAATCATTTTTTACATTTTATCTCTTTAAAACACGCTGTAAATAAATGCATATCCTCTGAAAGTATGTCCTTAAATAGCCATGAACTGGAAGATGCACTTTTTAATCAAGATACAATTAAGAAATTAATTAAACTATTTTATGGAATAATAAATGAACACCACACTAGAAATGCAAATGATGCATGTGTTTGGAAATGGATGATGGACTTAAACATTTTAGATGAAAAAGACATATCATGGAATGATATTTGGAAAAATGCCAATAAGCCCTTTAGAAGCATTAAAGATAAGCTGACTCAATTTAAGATATTAAAAAGGTTGTATTTTACATCTCCTCAGCTGTTTAAAATTGGTGTAGTAGATAGCAAGTTATGTATGAAGTGTCGGGCAGCTGAAGGAACTCTTCTTCATTTATTGTGGAAAAGTCAGAGAATAAAAGAGTTATGGTTGAAAACAACAAAAGAAGCAATCACATTCCTTAATATAAACATCCCAATGACACTGCAAACTTGTATTCTTGGGGATCTCCATCAATTTAGTAATGTGTCATCAAAGAGTAAAAATGCTTTTCTCTCAATATGCATAATAACAAAAAGGGTAATATTTAAAACATGGATAGCTGTTGATAGTCCAACTCATACTGACTGGTACACACAAGCTATGGAGATGATATCAGTAGAACAAACTGCATTTAGTTTAGATAATAATGAGTCATATACTGGAATATGGGATCCATTATTTAAATTTGTTTCGACTATTAAATGAACCAGAATATGACTTATTATATCATTGTGGAGAGTGTTGGACACGGTGTGTTGTCGGGCTTGTGAGATGTGATGCAAGTGTGAGCCACTGTGACACTATTGTTCATTTGTAATTTTTTTATTATTTTTTATTCATGTTTTTGATGATGGTATCGATGAGGGTTTTTTGGTCACTGCTGTTTTGAAATTGTTGCTAATATTGATGCTGTTGTCGATAATGTTCATTTTTGTTTCACTACATTTGGATTGTTCCGTGTCATGTTTGTGTGTCGTCAATTGCTCTCAGTTGCTCTGTTTGTTGTTGTTCTTGGTGTTGCTGGGACGGCGGATTTGGTTTTGGAATTGGATTGCATTGGTGTGTATTGTTTTGTTGATTGATTTAAAAAAAAAAAAAAAAAAAAAAAAAAAAGAAATAGGATAGCATAATGTTTCTTAACTAGACCGGGGCCCACCTGTTTCACAGCGGTGGTCTGTATGGGCCCCAGCTGTGCTCGGTTGAAATAGACTTTTCCACCACTTTAACTCAGTCGTTGACTTTAAACTAGTGCACAATTTATACCTGTTCTATTATTTATTACAGACTTAATTTTACTCTTAAATATATTAATTCATATGATTAAATATTCAATAACTCCAGTTTTGAGGATAAATATGAAATAGAGGAGGTGGAACAAAGGTAAACAACATCAAACGTTCACTATTTACTTTTGTTTCATGCCTTAAAAGTAGTCGACACGACACTTGTGTAGTTAATAGCCTCAACCCGAGTGAACCAAATGCTAATGCTAACAGGCTAACGCTAAATGTGCTGTGCTCTTGTTGTCGCTGTGATATTTTCCGCTGAAACGGATCATAAGGACTTGCATGACTTTCATGAATTCATCATTAGGCACTTTTCCATCTCAGAAACCTTTTCGGGAACGTAAAAAAAAAGTACTCCGTGTGTTTCCAACAAAAACTACCCAGGTAGATGTAGTTTTCCAGGAGCTATCTTTAGTTCCTAGTAGCGAGGTGGGACTTTTGAAAGAGTTCCAGGAACTTTGGAGAGGGCGGGCTGTGCTGTCGACCGCTGATTGGTTGAACACAATTGGGGGCGTTCCTCAAAACGTTGTATTCAAAAGTGTCAGCCGCCATTAGACTAGGAGAGGACAACTTGTTTATTTAAATTCGTATGCAGTTTATTTTGTTTTACCAACTACATTTCAAAACGCGATGCTACGACAAGTAAACAGACTTTTAAACCTATTGACGTTTGACTATTGCCACAAGCTTGCATTTTTATTTAAAATTCAATACATGTGATTGATTGAATTATATTGTTTATTTTATTTACCTACACTTTAGTAACATAAATCTGACTTGTGAAATGCAATGGGAACACAAACCAGGCAAGTCTCAGGAACTTTTAGTTCCTGAACTTTTGGTGGAAATGTTCGCAGATAAATTGGATTTTATGTTCATGTGAAAAAAATCACGTCCAGTGTGTTGAAATATTTGTAGCGGTGACTTGAAATGTTGGAAACTCTCCGAAAGGGTTCAAGGAAGGTGAGGGTGACCAATGAATGGCTGAGTCAGCAGTGACAAAGAAACAGATGCTATTAAAAACTCAGTCATGAGAACTCATGGCTGTTGTGGTGTTGAGATAGAGGAAGGAAGACGCGAGATGAATGCACGAACACCACAAAAACTGAACTGCGACACAAGTGACAGGAAATAAACTAAAGAAAAACGAGAACCTTGGTGCTTTTTGAAATCCTGATGTAATACTTTGGGGACAATGTTCAGACATAACCTTAGCAGCCAACAACCCAGAACCCGTTCACTTAGTCATCAGTTATCCATCTGTACACATAGTATATACAATATACAAACTAATAACTCAACTATGACACAACTTGATCATTTTCTTTTATCATTACCAAACTGGTAACTTCTGGGTAGGATTCAGGACGGACATATTTGTGGTGTGGCCTTCTCAGGGGCACACATGTTTAAAAGATAGTTTTAAAAAAAACTTAGCAAAAACACTGAAGGGGTGTTATTGTTTGTACTTTGGCGCCATCTTTCGGACAAATTATTTCACTGCAGGTGCCGCAGCGCTGCATTGCCCTTCTGTTTGGACTGAGCTTTCAACCGGAAGTATAATTGCCGTTCTGTCTTCTTGCCGTCCATAGCATTCCTACTCGTATGGACTCTTCATTCATCACTCCAAGCAACGTTTGCAAGTTTTACAATATAACTAAAACAATTCTTACTAATTCAAGCATCCCATGTGTGATGTCTGTAGGAGTGTTTTCATGCATATTTGTACGTGCTATCGTAATCGAGCAAGCATTTTAAGCAGCTAGCTAATATGCAAATATGTTTAAGAGTGTATGTTAGTATTATTAACTTGCAATGGCATTCTTTTTGTATTTTTTCAGTTTCACTAATTCCTCAGTAAATTCGCCATATGTCACCGTGGCGTTATTGAGTCTGTTAAGCTGATGGTAGAGCTCGCTTCCGCGGCTAGTGGGTCGATGACGATGACTTGTTTTGTTTGATCATCCATTTTACTGCCGTGTTACAGACACCGTTTGGAAACAGTTAAGGTATGTAAATAAACATTGACCAAATATTCAAGTGTAAATAACTAATTTCACAATGTATATATCCGCGATTTATAGTCCGGTGCGGCAAATTTTTGGAAAAAATTGTTTTTCTCTCTAAAATTTAGTGGGTGCAGATTATGTGCCGGTGCGCTCCATTTAATTCTGTGTAATTTAGGAATGCTGAAGAATATTAAGACATTATTTCATAAAAGTACTGTAGCAGTTTATAGTACATTCTACAAAAAGAGCCCGCACAAAACCTATGGTATTTCAAAATAAAATAACAGTGTAGCCTGCATTGGGGACGTGTGTTTATTTTACCACTTCTCGTCACGGCTCCTCAAACGTTATATTGACACAATGCTTATCCATTGAGGAACCATCAGTGGTTTATGTCACTGTCACCTGTATGCTAAGGACTTGGTAATACCAGAAATAGTACATTTGAGCCACATCCTGCTAAATGCGACAAAAAAAAATCATTGCCTTATAGGTCCAATAAATTAGTAGTACAGTATAACCTCGATTTACCAACCCTTAATAGCAAATCTTTCCATTTAGGAACTTTTAGATTGAGACGAATATGCCCTAATTATGTGTCTGCATACGAACGCTTCATTCATTCATTTTGTGTCACGCCTGCAGGCAAAAAAGCGGGGTGCAGCACTTGCTGAGCAGTACACTATTAGTCACTTCTCAGCGCTTTAGCATGTGTGCTTTGTCTGTGGTTTTTAATGCCTTTTGACAAGTAATGTCCATTTTGCTAACTCAATATGAGTCCCAAAAAGACAACAGTATGTATTTGCAAGGAATACATTAATAGGGCTCTCAAGTACGGAAGAATGGGCGAAGCAGGTTTTGTACCACAGCAAGTTTTAATTGTGATGGGACCAGACATTTCTGGAAAAGGATGCCAAAGCAGACTTATTGCACAGAGGGAGAAAAGAGTTGCCTCTCAATCGACGGCGCCCTTTTCAAGCGCTCACACACAGGTGGCTCCTTACTTCCGATCCCACCCTTCTCTCCCTCTGTCCGCTCCTTTCTCGTCATCTCCTCCTTTGCCGATGTTAATGTAAGCGGGTTTTACGTTTTTAAATGTTTGTTTTCGAGGTTTCTGATCTTTGGTGAAGACACTAAAGGAACTTCTGTGAGTGTGTGGCTTGTTGTTGTTTTGTCTTGTTAAAGAGAACATTGATCCATCACTTCCTTGTTATGTTTGTTCGATATACAGTACTGTATACCACTTTATACTGTGTTCAAAGTGTACAAACCTTCACTAAAATATGCCTTTTGTCCAGGCTGGAACCCATTATTCATAGTTACATTGTTTCTTATGGAGAATTTTGCTTCATTATACAAACTTTTCTATTTACGAACCCTGTTCAAAAACCGGTCAAGTTCTTAGACGGAAGTTCCACTTCATTAAGAGAATGTGTACTGTACATTTACTGTATTGGAAGAACTGTAGATGATTCTAATGAAGTGTCCAGCACGTGTACATGTTTTATGTTCTGCAACATGTATGATCCAAAGTCGCCATTGCTGACAGTGCAACCACATTTCTGCATGCCTACCAGATGACATCCATGCCCAAGGGTCCACCCGTCCAGTTAGCGCAATCACCTTTACTCTGTAACGTTCACTCTGGACATATCGGGAAGTGGAGCGCACTTGTTGTGTGTCTCCTTTGGTGTTGCATTACTGTCACAGTCGTCATCATCCTCAAGATCACCGAAATCCTCATCATCCTCATCACTGTCCAAGGTACCCACGTCCTTCTTTCTGCACGTTGTGCCTCCGTCTTTGAGGTCTTCCTGTTCCTTTTCTTCTTGGTCCAAATGCGAGTTAACTCTGCACAAAAGACAGAAAAACATGTCCGTGGTAAATGATTGTAACATTCATCTTAGTTGTCGTTTCCTTGACCGAATTTGGATGTGTTGGGAAAAAACATTGCGAATGCTAATAGTAACTTGTCTATGGCAAATCCAACGTAAATTAGCTTGTGAAGGACATAATGTCATGGCTGTCTTGAGTTTCCAATAATTTCTACAACTCTTATTTTTTTGTGATAGAGTGATTGGAGCACATACTTGTTTGTCACAAAAAACTTTCATGAAGTTTGGTTCTTTAAAGCATTTATTATGGGTCTACTGAAAATGTGAACAAATCTGCTGTTTCAGAAGTATACATACAGCAATGTTAATATTTGGTTACATGTCCCTTGGCAAGTTTACCTGCAATAAGGCACTTTTGGTAGCCATCCACAAGCTTTTGGCAAGCTTCTTGTTGAATTTTTGACCACTCCTCTTGACAAAATTGGTGCACTTCAGCTAAATTTGTTGGTTTTCTGACATGGACTTGTTTCTTCAGCATTGTCTACATGTTCTCAATGGGGTTTTAGTCAGGACTTTGGGAAGGCCATTCTAAAACCTTAAATCTAGCCTGATTTAACCATTCCTTTACCACTTTTGACGTGTGTTTGGGGTCATTGTCCTGTTGGAACACCCAACTGCGCCCAAGACCCAACCTGCGGGCTGATGATTTTAGGTTGTCCTGAAGAATTTGGAGGTAATCCTCTTTTTTTATTGTACCATTTACTCTCTGTAAAGCACCAGTTGCATTGGCAGCAAAACAGGCCCAGAGAATAATACTACCACCACCATGCTTGACGGTAAGAATTGGTGTTCCTAGGATTAAAGGCCTCACCTTTTCTCCACCAAACATATTGCTGGGTATTGTGGCCAAACAGCTCAATTTTTGTTTCATCTGATCACAAAACTTTCCTCCAGAAGGTCTTATCTTTGTCCATGTGATCAGCAGCAAACTTTAGATGTGCCTTAAAGGCCTACTGAAACCCACTACTACCGACCACGCAGTCTGATAGTTTATATATCAATGATGAAATCTTAACATTGCAAAACATGCCAATACGGCCGGGTTAACTTATAAAGTGCAATTTTAAATTTCCCGCTAAACTTCCGGTTGAAAAACTCCTTTGGATATGACGTATGCGTGTGACGTCACGAGGGCAAGGGAAGTAGTCGGAGCCCGTATAATCCTATACAAAAAGCTCTGTTTTCATTTCATAATTCCACAGTATTCTGGACATCTGTGTTGGTGAATCTTTTGCAATTTGTTTAATGAACAATGGAGGCTGCAAAGAAGAACGTTGTTTCTATCTGCATTTGAGAACGATGCTATCACGTTAACTCAGTAGCTAAGTGTGTCACCAATGTATTGTCGTGGAGATAAAAGCCACTGTGAATGTCCATTTCGCGTGCTCGACTCTCATTTTCAAGAGGATATAGTATCCGAGGTGGTTTAAAATACAAATCCGTGATCCACAATAGAAAAAGGAGAGAGTGTGGAATCCAATGAGCCAGCTTGTACCTAAGTTACGGTCAGAGCGAAAAAAGATACGTCCTGCACTGCCTCTAGTTCTTCACTCTAACGTTCCTCATCCACAAATCTTTCATCCTCGCTCAAATTAATGGGGTAATCGTCGCTTTGTCGCTCCGAATCTGTCTCGCTCCATTGTAAACAAAGGGGAATTGTGAGGAATATTACCTCCTGTGACGTCACGCTACTTCCGGTACAGGCTTAGGCTTTTTTTATCAGCGAGCAAAAGTTGCGAACTTTATCGTCGATTTTCTCTACTAAATCCTTTCAGCAAAAATATGGCAATATCGCGAAATGATCAAGTATGACACATAGAATGGATCTGCTATTCCCGTTTAAATAAAAAAAATTCATTTCAGTAGGCCTTTAAGGTGTCCCTTTTGGAGCGAGGGCTTTCTTCTTGCATGGTAGCCTCTCAGTCCATGGCGATGCAAAACACACTTGATTGTAGACACTGACATCTGTGTTCCAACAGCTTCCAATTCATTGCAGACCTGCTTTTTGGTGGTTCTCGGTTGACTCTTTTTTTTTAAATTTTTTTTTTTAATATGAATTCATTAATCTATCAACAAAACAATACACAACAATGCAATCCAATTCCAAAACCAAACCCGTCCCAGCAACATTAAGAACAACAATAAACAGAGCAATTGAGAGCAATCCAATCCAATCCAATCCACTTTATTTATATAGCACATTTACACAACAAGAATGTTTCCAAAGTGCTGCACAGCCATGTTAAAAACAATATTAAAAACAATATTAAAAACAATTATGCTACACCAATGACTGAACAAAAACAAAGAATAAATGAATAGAAAACCAATACAGGGACAATATAAAAAATAAATATGATTAAAAACGATTTTAAAGGGTAAAACCAATTAAAACAGTAAAATAGACATCAAAATTTATTTAAAAACAAAACACACAGGACAACAGAGGACAGAAGACCACACAACTCACGTAGTGTTAAAAGCCAAAGAATAAAAGTGGGTCTTAAGACGAGACTTAAAACACTCCACTGTGGAATCAGTTCGAACATGGAGGGGCAGAGTGTTCCAGAGTTTAGGGCCGACCACAGAGAAGGCCCTGTCTCCCCTGGTTTTAAGTCTCGTCCTGGGCACCACGAGCTGGAGCTGGCTCTCGGACCTCAGAGCGCGCGCAGGAGTGTAAATTTGGACGAGGTCCGAGATATACTGAGGTGCCAGTCCATGTAAAGCTTTAAAAACAAACAGCAAGGATTTAAAATCAATTCTAAAATGAACAGGGAGCCAGAGCAAACTCCGAAGAATTGGGGTTATATGCTGGCGTTTCCTGGCCCCTGTTAAAAGTCGTGCTGCCGCGTTCTGGACTAACTGCAACCGGGAGAGAGCTTTTTGGCTAATGCCAGCATGAAGTGCATTGCAGTAGTCCAGGCGACTTGAAATAAAAGCATGCACGACTTGTTCAAAAAGGTTAAAAGATAAAAATGGTTTTACCTTTGCTAAAAGACGAAGATGATAAAAACACGATTTTAAAACGCCATTGACTTGTTTGTCAAATTTAAAATCGCTGTCTATAGTGACGCCAAGGCTGAGAGCAATTGAGGACACACAAACATGACACGGGACAATCCAAATGTAGTGAAACAAAAATTAACATAATCGACAACAGCATCAATATTAGTAACAATTTCAAAATAGCAGCGATTAAAAAACTCTCATTGATATTATCATTAAAAACATTAATAAAAAAAATAATAATACAAAAATTAGAAATGAACAATAGTGTCACAGTGGCTTACACTTGCATCACATCCCATAAGCCTGACAACACACTGTGTCCAACCTTTTCCACAAAGATATAATAAGTCATATTTTGGTTCATTTAATAGTTGAAACAAATTTAAATAATGGATCCCATATTCCAATATATGACTCATTATTGTCTAAACTAAATGCAGTTTGTTCTACTGATATCATCTCCATAGCTTGTGTGTACCAGTCAGTATGAGTTGGACTATCAACAGCTATCCATTTTTTAAATATTACCCTTTTTGTTATTATGCATATTGAAAGAAAAGCATTTTTACTCTTTTGACTCTTGATCATCCTGACCAATTTTCTCTCAGCAGCAGGTGATAGCTAGCGTTTTCTTCCTGATCGTGGCAGTGACAAAACTCTGCCATGCACTTTATACTTACGAACTATTTTCTGCACAGTTGCTCTTGGGACATTAAGCTCCTTTGAAATGGCTCCAAGTGACTTTCCTGACTTATTCAAGTCAATAATTTGTTTTTTCAGATCTGTGCTGAGTTCTTTTGACTTTCCCATTGTCACGTTTGTAACCGAGTCTAATGACTACATCACATGAGCCATATTTAAATGGGCTCTGAGAAGTAAACAGGTGTCAATCATTTCACTCATATGAAGTTAAAGGCCTACTGAAACCCACTACTACCGACCACGCAGTCTGATAGTTTATATATCAATGATGAAATCTTAACATTATAACACATGCCAATACGGCCGGGTTAACTTATAAAGTGACATTTTAAATTTGCCGCTAAACTTCCGGTTCGAAACGCCTCTGAGGATGACGTATGCGCGTGACGTAGCCCGACGAACACGGGTATGCCTTCCACATTGAAGCCGGTACGAAAAAGCTCTGTTTTCATTTCATAATTCCACAGTATTCTGGACATCTGTGTTCGTGAATCTGTTTCAATCATGTTCATTGCATTATGGAGAAGGAAGCCAAGCAAGCAAAGAAGAAAGTTGTCGGTGCGAAATGGACGTATTTTTCGAACGTAGTCAGCCACAACAGTACACAGCCGGCGCTTCTTTGTTTACATTCCCGAAAGATGCAGTCAAGATGGAAGAACTCGGATAACAGAGACTCTAACCAGGAGGACTTTTGATTTGGATACACAGACGCCTGTAGAGAACTGGGACAACACAGACTCTTACCAGGATTACTTTGATTTGGATGACAAAGACGCAGACGTGCTACTGTGAGTATGCAGCTTTGGCTTTTTTTTGCGTATGTACGTAACTTTTTTAAAATATATAAGCTTTATGAACCTTGGGTTAGGTGAACGGTCTTTTGGGCTGAGTGATTGTGTGTGTTGATCATGTGTTTGAATTGTATTGGCGTGTTCTATGGAGCTAGGAGCTAGCAGAGGAGCTAGGAGCTAGCATAACACGTACCGTACCGTAAGTGCGCGTCACGTACGTAACTTTTTAAAAATATATAAGCTTTATGAACCTTGGGTTAGGTGAACGGTCTTTTGGGCTGAGTGATTGTGTGTGTTGATCGGGTGTTTGAATTGTATTGGCGTGTTCTATGGAGCTAGGAGCTAGCAGAGGAGCTAGGAGCTAGCATAACAAACACGCAGGTGTTATTATGCAGGATTAATTTGTGGCATATTAAATATAAGCCTGGTTGTGTTGTGGCTAATAGAGTATATATATGTCTTGTGTTTATTTACTGTTGTAGTCATTCCCAGCTGAATATCAGGTACCGTGAGTATGCAGCCTTGGCTGCTAAACATTCGATAACTTGACCGTATGTGCGCGTCACGTACGTAACTTTTTAAAAATATATAAGCTTTATGAACCTTGGGTTAGGTAAACGGTCTTTTGGGCTGAGTGATTGTGTGTGTTGATCAGGTGTTTGAATTGTATTGGCGTGTTCTATGGAGCTAGGAGCTAGCAGAGGAGCTAGGAGCTAGCATAACAAACACGCAGGTGTTTTTATGCAGGATTAATTTGTGGCATATTAAATATAAGCCTGGTTGTGTTGTGGCTAATAGAGTATATATATGTCTTGTGTTTATTTACTGTTGTAGTCATTCCCAGCTGAATATCAGGTCACCCCCGGCTCTCACAGCATCTTCCCTATCTGAATAGCTTCAACTCCCCACTAGTCCTTCACTTGCACTTTACTCATCCACAAATCTTTCATCCTCGCTCAAATTAATGGGGAAATTGTCGCTTTCTCGGTCCGAATCTCTCTCACTTCATGCGGCCATCATTGTAAACAATAGGGAACTTTGCGTATATGTTCAACTGACTACGTCACGCTACTTCCGGTAGGTGCAAGCCTTTTTTTTATCAGATACCAAAAGTTGCAATCTTTATCGTCGTTGTTCTATACTAAATCCTTTCAGCAAAAATATGGCAATATCGCGAAATGATCAAGTATGACACATAGAATAGATCTGCTATCCCCGTTTAAATAAAAAAAATTCATTTCAGTAGGCCTTTAAGAGGCCATGCCATGAAGCTGATTTGATTTGATTGTAACGTTCCTACATCACCAAAATTGATAATGTATGTTGCTGTATGTATACTTTTGACCCAGCAGATTTGGTTTTTCAGTAGACCCATAAAAAATTCATAAAAGAACCAAACTTCATGAATGTTTTTTGTGACAAACAAGTATGTGCTCCAATCACACTATCACAAAAAAATAAGAGTTGTAGAAATTATTGGAAACTCAAGACAGCAATGACACTGTGTCCGTCACAAGTGTATGTAAACTTTTGACCACGACTGTAATGTATTTTATACATATATATACACCGGTACATATATATTAATACATAAGATTAAAAATTAATATAATTGAATATTAAGATTATCTGGAAGTTCGACTTCTACCTTGCTAACTTCCGTGACGACCTCCTTAAAGTTTTGTAATCAATCAGAAATATCAAGCAGCTTACATGCGCCTAAAATGGATAAGTGTGAAGAGAGTTTTTTGCGTTTTTCCCATCATGGCTTGCAATGGATTTAAATTAGAGATGTCCGATAATGTCTTTTTTACCGATATTCGGATATTATCCAACTCTTAATTACCGATACTGATATCAACCGATACGATATATACAGTCGTGGAATTAACACATTATTATGCCTAAATTTGTTCTGATGCCCCGCTGGATGTATTAAACAATGTAACAAGGTTTTCCAAAATAAATCAACTCAAGTTATGGAAAAAAATGCCAACATGGCACTGCCATATTTATTATTGAAGTCACAAAGTGCTTTTTTTTTTTTATAACATGCCTCAAAGCAATAACAGTGCAATACTTTTTCATAACATGGTCACTACTGCCTAGTTTCTCTTGTTATATTCTTATTTTACGGTTATATTTTTATTCTCATTGTTGCTTTTTATTTTTATTCTTATTGTAATATTTTTCTATTCTGTTACCATTTATACCCCTATTATTAGCTTTTTACTTTGTAAATTTGATCTCAATTCTGTACACTGCTGCTGGAATTTTAATTTTCCTGAAGGAACTCTCCTGAAGGAATCAATAAAGTACTATCTATCTATCTATCTATCTATCTATCCAAACAGCAGCTTGGAATTTGGGACATGCTCTCCCTGAGAGAGACTATGAGGAGGTGGGCGGGGTTGGGATGGGTGGGGGTAGGGGGTAGCGTCCCGGAAGAGTTAGTACTGCAAGGGATTCTGGGTATTTGTTCTGTTGTGTTTATGTTGTGTTACGGTACAGATGTTCTCCCGAAATGTGTTTGTCATTCTTGTTTGGTGTGGGTTCACAGTGTGGCGCATATTTGTAACAGTGTTAAAGTTGTTTATACGGTCACCCTCAGTGTGACCTGTATGGCTGTTGACCAAGTATGCCTTGCATTAATTTGTGATGAGAACAGCCGGTAGATATGTGACTCGGACGGCACGCACGCAAAGGAAATGCCTTTAAGGTTTATTGGCACTCTGTACCTCTCCCAACGTCCGTGTACACAGCGGCGTTTTAAAACGTCATACATTTTACTTTTAGAAACCGATACCGATAATTATGAAACTGATACCGATAATTTCCGATATTACATTTTAAAGCATTTATCGGCCAATAATATCGGCAGCCCAATATTATCGGACATCCCTAATTTAAATGGGTGTAATTCAGATTTTTTTTTATGGTGGTTGGCTGTTTTTTATACTGTCCACAAAGTTCAGTGAGCAGGTTGTGTTATGTTTGATATGTGTGACATGTTTGTTGATTTTTTGTGCTGGTTGAATTTTTTTTTCTGTGCCACAACCTAGGGAAAGTTGTTGGGATTGGGTCATAGAGGTTAATGCTGTGCATATAGTCTCGGGAAAGTACACTCCATGGTCACTGGCCTGAATCACTCACATTGTCCACAAAATGGCAACAAATAAGCACCTATCAAACCACCAGATATTTAAATATAATACTGTATGTAAATACCAGATTGCTTGTTGTACTCATGTTGTCTCGCGGACAGGCCGCAATTAACTCACGGGCCGTAGTTTGGACATCCCTGACTTAGAGGGAGTTTGGCTGAGTGCCTCCAGAATATCGGCCAGGGCCTAAATCTCAAAAACGTTTTGTATTTTTTCCTCAATGTTTACAAACGTTTTTTGGACACAGGAGGACTTTTGAGGGCAAAAACCAAATAATTTAAAAAGAGTAGTGTTTTGTTTAGTTATCGTGTACGATTAACTTTGTTTTGATCATTTGATCAATTGTTTGGAATAAAAGAGAATAAGGAACGAGTTTGAATATAGAGTTGATCTTGTTGAACTGTCGATATCACTCATTATGAATTAATTGGAAATTTAACAGTTAATACATGTGATCTGTATCGACTGATATCACTCATGGATGATCGGTATCAGAATCGGCAACCCTGATCGAAACATTCCTAATAAAAGGGAATGGTGGATGATTGGGAAATTTGGTATTCTGTGGTGTCAAAAAGAACCACAATGTACTCTAAATGATCACAAAACTGCAATAAAGTCCAAACAGTGAATTTTGTGAACCATCCCACCGTAGCGCAAAGTGTCATCCGAACTCACCGACACCTCGCCGCCATTTTGTAAAGGCTCCGGAGTCAGGAGTCCTGACGTGGGTGAAGAAGTCCAGTTATTTGCTGATGGCTACTTTTCTTCCTGTACTGGTAGATCACGTCCATGCAATGACTCATTACTGCTCCCTTTGGAGACGCTGATGGATTGTCTGCGGTAAAACATGCCGCTGGTGGTAAACTCGTCGATGACCAAATTAGTTGGCAACTATTTCAATGGATTTTAAATATTTATTTGTGGCAGCACTACACTAATTTAGTCACTCTATACATTATTAACTTGTCAGCAATTCATGCATTCTAGCTTTGTTTAAAAAAAAAATAAAAAATATATATATATATATATATATATATATATATATATATATATATATATATATATATATATATATATATATATATATATATATATATATAGGCACTTTCATTTGCAGCATATGCATTTTATGAAAGGTAAAATAAGGTGTATAACTGTATGTGGGCTTTTTTATTATGTATATTATTCTCTGTATTATGTGTTGTACTCTTCAATGTTATTTTATAATTTTTTAACATTAATAGTTTATTAACACAATTAGTTTTCTTCCATTAGGTGGTGTCAAATGAAGGTGGAGAGATGGAAATTAGCTGATAATGTGAATAATCATAATCATTGTCCTGAAACGAATAAATAAAAAAAGAAAACAGATTGCGACTCATGCCCACAAGATGGCAGCGTTATCAATGAATAAACCGATCACCAATAAAACAATTTCTGTTACAAAATGCAAGTCTTCTTTAAAAAGGGTGCAACATCTTTTTATGTTAATAGACTTTTTAAACCAGGGGTGTCTAAAGTACGGACCAGGGATAATTTTTCAACGGCCCACGACACATTCTGAAAATACTATTACAAAAAAGTGAAATGCTGCCATGCCGACTGTTTTTTCTGCAGACTGTCATTGTTGAAAAAATAATGAATCAAAATAAATGTCATGAATTATTGACCTGTTCAAGGCTTCAATCACTTCCATTATAATATTCCGCTTTGAAACATTTTGGGGGGAAATATTGCATATACACTATATTACCATAAGTATTTGGCCACCTGCCTTGACTCACATATGAACTTGAAGTACCATCCCATTCCTAACGCATAGGGTTCAATATGATGTCGGTCCACCTTTTGCAGCTATTACAGCTTCAACTCTTCTGGGAAGGCTGTCCACAAGGTTGCGGAGTGTGTTTATAGGAATTTTCCACCATTCTTCCAAAAGCGCATTGGTGAGGTCACACACCAATGTTCGTCTAGAAGGCCTGGCTCTCAGTCTCCGTTCCAATTCATCCCAAAGGTGTTCTATCGGGTTCAGGTCAGGACTCTGTGCAGGCCAGTCAAGTTCATCAACAACAGACTCTGTCATCCATGTCTTTATGGACCTTGTTTTGTGCACTGGTGCAGTCATATTGGAAGAGGAAGGGTCCAGTTTTGGACAATTCCCCATGGAATTGTCCAAAATGTTTTGGTATCCTGGAGCATTCAAAGTTCCTTTCACAGGAACTTAGGGGCCAAGCCAAACTCCTGAAAAATAACCCCACACCATAATTCCTCCTCCACCAAATTTCACACTCGGCACAATGCAGTCCGAAATGTACAGTTCTCCTGGCAACCTCCAAACCCAGACTCGTCCATCAAATTGCCAGATGGAAAAGCGTGACTCATCAGTCCAGAGAAGGCGTCTCCACTGCTCTAGAGTCCAGTGGTGACGTGCTTTACACCAGTGGTCCCCAACCTTTTTTTGTAGCTGCGGACCGGTCAACGCTTGAAAATTTGTCCCACGGACCAGGAGAAGGGGGGGGGGGTTTCATAAAGAAATACAATCATGTGTGCTTACGGACTGTATCCCTGCAGACCGTATTGATCTATATTGATATATAATGTATATATTGTGTTTTTTATGTTGATTTAATTGTAAAAAATAAAAATAAAAATATTATTTTATTTTATTTATTTCTTGTGCGGCCCAGTACCAACGCGGCCCGGTGGTTGGGGACCACTGCTTTACACCACTGCATCCGACGCTTTGCATTGGACTTGGTGAATGGCTTAGATGCAGCTGCTCAGCCATGGAAACCCATTCTATGAAGCTCTCTGCGTACTGTACGTGGGCTAATTGGAAGGTCACATGAAGTTTGGAGCTCTGTACCAACTGACTGTGCAGAAAGTCGGCGACCTCTTTGCACTATGCGCTTCAGCATCCGCTGACCCATCTCTGTCAGTTTACGTGGCCTACCACTTTGTGGCTGAGTTAATGTTGTTCCCAAACTCTTCCATTTTCTTATAATAAAGCCGACGGTTGACTTTGGAATATTTAGGAGCGAGGAAATTTCACGACTGGATTTGTTGCACAGGTGGCATCCTATGACAGTTCCACGCTGGAAGTCAACCAGCTCCTGAGCGCGGCCCATTCTTTCACAAATGTTTGTATAAACAAACAGTCTCCGTGCATAAGTGCTTGATTGTATACACCTGTGGCCGGTCCAGGTGATTAGGACACCTAATTCTGATCATTTGGATGGGTGGCCAAATACTTTTGGCAATATAGTGTATGTTCAGTGTTTGCCATGACAAAAATGTTTTTTTGTTCGTTTTAAAAAGGGCATAAAACAAACGAACAAAAAAAGACCAAATAATAATAATAATAAAACTTATAATCGACAGATCTGAAGTTGATCTAGAGATTTAAGTGTTGAAAGTAAAACAATTTTTTTTTTTAAATGTATGACTTATTTTTAATTTTTATGAGTGGGGCCCTTTTGGCTCCCTGAGAATTTTAGTGGGTTTGTTTTTTTATAAAAACTGTCATTGGTCAGAAAGTAACAAATCAAAATCATTGTTGTTTTGAGTTATTGATTTATTTAAGCTTCCACACACTTCACATCAACTCTTTCACTTTCATATTTTGTGATTACCATAAAAACAGGGTTTTCTTTAACACAAAAGGCATTAAAAAAACGTTTTAATATAAACAGAGCGAACGCTGATCTAAATAATAATTTATGACCTTTTTTTTTTTTAATGTTTATGACTGAGACCCTTGTGGGTCCTCGGGACCAAACTTGAGGGAAGCACTAAAAGTTTAAAAAATCTACAAATTGTATTGCTTTTCAAAAATTTTAAATATCAAAATGGCTCCTGCAGGTTTTAATTTTTCAGTGTGCGGCCCTCAATGGAAAAAGTTTGGACAGCAAGTAATAGCAGTACAAATATTGCATTATTTACAAAATAAATCATGATTGTGTAAAGTCAATAGACAACAATTTACCATTAGTAGAGCACTTACGGGATGACAATGTCCTCTTTCTTTCCACATTTGCAGCACATGTCAAGCTGAAGGGAACATGGCTTACAAATGATGTGATACGCATCCTTCACCGTCTTCTGACAACATTTGATACTGAAATAAGAAAACATGCACGTTAGATGGTACAAAGCAGTGATTCTCAACCTGGGCTGCGTCTATTGGGGCGCCAAAGAACCACCTACATATTCATACGCAGTGTTACTGTTCAAACTGTGTGTAATGTTACAGTGGCCCAAAATATGAAATATACTTGTTAAATAAAACTGTTTAATTACCTCATCTGTGCAGATTTAGGCTTATTTTGAAAGGTTTCGAGGCAAATATATAAACGAAATACACACAATGACAAATGTATAAGCTATGTGATTCAATAAACATACTGAAATGTAATACACAATATGTAAATATAGCTTCACACAAATATACAGTACTATCATCAAACAAATACTTCTGAGTGTTGAAACTATTTCGATGGTGGAAATACACGACTGGCAGCCATTTTGAAGTCCTCAAAACATCCATTGAAACAGTGCACAAAAATCGTTTTTCAATAAACATCTTACTATCAAATGTAACTAGAGATGTCAAAAAACGATACCGATAATTGCCGATATTACATTTTAAAGCATTTATCGTTTTTTTATTATCGGTATTGGTTGTTTTTTTCAACATAAAAAATACAAGATACACTTACAATTAGTGCACCAACCCAAAAAACCTCCCTCCCCCATTTACACTCATTCACACAAAAGGGTTGTTTCCTTCTGTTATTAATATTCTGGTTCCTACATTATACATCAATATATATCAATACAGTCTGCAAGGGATACAGTCCGTAAACACACATGATTGTGCGTGCTGCTGGTCCACTAATAGTACTAACCTTTAACAGTTAATTTTACTCATTTTCATTAATTACTAGTTTCTATGTAACTGTTTTTATATTGTTTTACTTTCTTTTTTATTCAAGAAAATGTTTTTAATGTATTTATCTTATTTTATTTTATAAATTTTTAGAAAAAGGACCTTATCTTCACCATACCTGGTTGTCCAAATTAGGCATAATAATGTGTTAATTCCACGACTGTATATATCGGTACCGGTTGATATCGGTATCTGTAATTAAAGAGTTGGACAATATCGGAATATCGGATATCGGCAAAAAGCCATTATCGGACATCCCTAAATGTAACCACTTTCCACCTTAATATTGAGTTACATAAACAAGTTAAACAGTTTACTTACAGACTTATCTTTTCCAAGGCATGTAAACTTGTCTACTTCTCAATTGTCTCATGAACTGGACTAACATCGTCAACCCGGAAGTGCCCAAACTATTGACGCGTAGTATTTTCATATCGCCACAAGGTGTCAGTAAGAGTCTACAATCAAATGGGCATAACATTGCCCATTTGGGATTCGTTCCCAGGGATTTGAATAAAGAACCAACTCTTTTTCTTTACTATAGTGGCCTCGAGAACAGGAACCGGTTCTCAAAAAGGGATTCGAGTCCATGGAATCGGTTCTTTTCTTATCGAACAACCGGGAGAATCAGTTTCGAACATCATCCCTAATAGCAACCACAAAAGAACACAAACTATTGCCATCTATTGTCTGTTTCTTACGTTTACTTCTGCTCTCAAACACTACTAATATAGTAGAGAACGTTCTGCTCAAAGTCGACATTCACTCTCGCTTGTTTTAATGCTACGCTCAAGCTGTTCGACCATCGTGTCAATTAAGCCGCCAAGAAGAAAAACGGACGTTACGTTATATGCAACCCAGCTATATGTGTATAAATTGTATCTGCCGATATAGTTGTACAAAAAAAAGAAAAAGAAAAAAAAGTCTGATACCGGGTTGATACTGATATACATCAAAACGCCAAATATTGGCGGCAATAATCGGTCGATTTCTAGTAATTTTCCATGAATATAGGAATGAATGGTCTTCAAATTGACTGCTGTGGCTGCTTTTAACAAAAGTTAGCCAAGTCTAGACCTATTTAAAAGTCTCATAAAATATTTTAAAACAAGTCTCAGTTTGTTGTTGCCCAAAATCCAACTTTGATGCAAGAATTAATGCAGTTTTGATTTCAGTCAACCCTACTGCAAATATATAATTCTGTGTGTCTGTAGCAAATCCAGGAGTCTTACTTTATATTGGAGCGTTTCTACCAACCATACTTGCTTTGTTGGTGTTGAAAATTTAACATTATTTACAGGGAGTTTGTCTGAGTCCACCCTGAATGCTGTATGACTGTTTACGTGAGGCGGTGTTTAGTCTGCGACCGGACGTGACTTCACACGCAACAAAAGTACTAAAATATGGCACTGTTTGATTTTACGTGAATCGATACCCGGGACTACTGCCGGAATTTGGTCAGTGCCTATTAGAGTACTCATCCCTAAGTAACACATTTTACTGCTGTTATGTTCAATGCATTTATTTAATTAGTCCTTACCATTTCCGGGGTTGTGTTAGAGACTTGTATTTGTTGTACTTTACTTTCCACTCGAGAACACCCTTGCAGTGTTGACAGAGTCCATCGTGGATCTTGGACTTTGCCTTCTACATTTCAGAAATACATGGAAAAAAACGTGTGAGAAACCATACAATTGCAGCGACAAGATTAGGCACACAAACTACACTGGGGGTAGGGCTGGGCGATATGGTCTTTTTTTTAATATCTCGATATTTTAGGCCATGTCACGATACACGATATATATCTCGATATTTTGCCTTAGCCTTGAATGAACACATGATGCATATAATCACACCAGTATGATGATTCTATGTGTCTACATTAAAACATTCTTGTTCATACTGCATTAATATATGCTCATTTTTTTAACTTTCATGCAGAGGGGGAAATCACAACTAAGTCAATTTACCAAAACTGTATTTATTAAACAGTTATTAAGCAGTGGCACAAACATTCATGTCATTTCAAAACAGAAAGTGCAAGATTGTCAGATATTTTAAAACAAGCAATAAGTGCACTTTTGTGAATGATGTCACCAAGATGACATATCAAAACAACACTAAATTAAAGTGTACTTTTTGTACAGAACGCCACTACAATAGTTAAAAACAAATAAAGTGCACTTTTGTGCATGATGTCACACAAGATATTTAAATAACTGTCAAATAAAAATGAGCTGCATAATAGGTTCCTGCGGACGTTATCTCCTTCTATTGTTGCCTTTTTTTTTTTCATACGGTGTTGATCTGGAAATAGCTGCTTTGGTATTTTGTTTGTGTGGTACCGGCCGGAGATGTTGACATGCAAAGTTTCAAGCACTCATTCTCTAGCGGGTGACTTTTCAAATGTTGCTACATTAGCAGTGCTGCTACTTTTTGTAGCAACGCTTTTTCCGCATAAATGTTGAACATATTCCCGCTTGAAACCAAACCACCGCCGGACGATGGATCCCGTGCTGTTTTTCTTGGGAATGAATTATTCCTCCATTTGTTACCCGATTCGCACCTTCTCTCTCTCGTATTAGCACCCGCACCTCACCGTTAGCATCACAGCTAACGTTACCATGTCGCTACCTCTCTGCTCCGCGGGAGCGTGTGGCGTTGCACACGTGATGTGTGTAAGAAGGTGCGCTTGGTTTATGTCTCTGTGAGGAGAGACATGAAAGAGTGGGAAACGCATGCAGTGTAATGCCCGCAGCTAAAAGCAACTGCGTGAGAACGTATACTCGAATATCACGATATAGTCATTTTCTATATCGCACAGAGACAAACCAGCCCTAACCCCCAGCCCTAACTGAGGGTGTCCAAACTGCGGCTCGCCAGACGTCATGAGTTAGTAAGGAATCTTGCCTGCAGGGAGATTTAATTAATTTTAAAAGTCTAACAATTTTGCCACTGATATTCTGTTGCCAACTAGTGGACAACATGAGATTTACCATTCTGGGTATCACTCCATCTTATCTATCTTGTCTTTTAACAAAGAAACAAGGAAGTCACAATCTGCGTTCAATGAATGTTCTGCAATTTGTCGTCCCCAAAGTAAGAACTGAACTGGGCAAGAAAGCATTTAGGATTTCAGCACCGAAGGCTTGGAATAACCTACAATCGAATCTTCAACTTCAAACCCTTGTTACATTAAATGAGTTTAAAGCTTCTGTAAAAGGATTGCAGTCTACCTTGTTTGTATGCACATGTGCTATGTGAGCAAGTTTTGATGTTGTAAATTTGATGTTTTATGTGTTGTTTACTGTTTTTAATATATATATATATACACACATATATATATATATATATATATATATATATATATATATATATATATATACACACATATATATATACACACATACATACATATATATACACACATACATACATATATATACACACATACATACCCATACATACATACATACATACACATACATACATACATACATACATACATACATACATACATACATACATACATACATACATACATACATACATACATACATACATACATACATACATACATACATACATACATACATACATACATACATACATACATACATACATACATACATACATACATACATACATATATATATATATATATATACACAAGGCTGTAGTAGTCGACGTCATCGGTTACGTAAATACGTCGACGCCGTTTTTGTGCGTCGACGCGTCGCATATTTACGTCACACTACCGTCATGGCGAAGCGCAAAGCAGACGATCAAAGCAGACGATGCGAGCGGTGCGAGCGGGGGGGGGGGGGAAAGCATGCCAAAAGTGGTCAAAAGTGTGGGAGTATTTCAATAAACGGCCTAATAATGTTGTTGTATGCACACTGTGTCGAGCGGAAATGGCCTGTCATAGCAGCACAACAGCTATGAACGAACATTTGAAAAGAAAACCATCAACTAGTCAATCGTCCGCGCGAGCATACGTTGTCATCATTACACAAAAACATGAATGTGTCATTTGTATCTGCTAGGGGTGTAACGGTACGTGTTTTGTATTGAACCGTTTCGGTACGGGGCTTTCGGTTCGGTACGGGGGTGTACCGAACGAGTTTCTAAGCTAAAGCTAACTTTAGCTGCTAGAGTCTTAACAAGCTGCTTCGCTCCTCTGCCTCTGTCTCAGCACGCAGCATTGTCCCACCCACACAACCATCTGATTGGTACACACGAAGCATTATCAGCCAATCAGCAGTGTGTATTCAGAGCGCATGTAGTCAGCGCTTCAGCGTGGAGCAGATAGGTGTTTAGCAGGTGAGCATCAGGCAGCGGACTCTCCCCAAATGATAATAAACACCTCCCAGTCAACTACTAGTAACATCACTATGAGCCCGTTGACCTTCTAGAAATATAAACTGCAGCTCAGCTCACTCGCAGTCCTGGCTTGAGGTGAAGGCTAATTAGCTCTCAGTTCCAGCCACATCGACCCCTTCTGAGCGCCTATTTTCAGCTGCTGGGAATATTGTAAACAGGAAAAGAACCAGAGCATGTACACATGCTAACTTTTCTTCATTACAACTGTTAGTCACTCACTGGAATGAGTAGAATTGGTTATTGTGTACTGTGTTGGACTGGATGTTTATTTTGCACATTTTAAAAGCAATACTTAATGTTTACAGTGCTCCAGAATATTTAGATTGGCACTTTTTTGTATTGGATGTTTATCTTTATTTTTGCACATTTTAGCAAATAAGCAATACTTTCACTTTTGTTGAAATGTTTACACTGTTGTTACAGAATATTTCGTTTTGCACTTTTTTGTATTGGATGTTTATCTTTATTTTTGCACATTTTAAAGCAAAATAAGCAATACTTTTACTTTTGAAATGCTTATACTATTGCAGAATATTAAGATTTGCACTGGATGTTGACTTTTATATTTGCACATTAAAAAGCAAATAAGCTACTTTTAATTTTGTTAAATGTTAAAAGTTTTAAATGTTTACATTATTACAGAATATTTAGTCATGTTGTTGTCAATGTTGACTGAGTGGCCATACTTCTTTTTTTTTGTAAATAAAAGCCATGCCTTTTGAAAAAACGGGCCTACATTTATTTTTTCATCTTCATTTTGAATAAAAAAATAATCGGTAAAAGGAAAAATAATCTATAGATTAATCGAAAAAAATAATCTATAGATTAACCGATTAATCGAAAAAAAATAATCTATAGATTAATCGATAGAAAAATAATCGTTAGCTGCAGCCTTATTACACACACATATACACACATATATATGATTAAATCGATTAAAATCGATTATTAAAAGACTTGCCGATTAATTTAGTCATCGATTCGTTGGATCTATGGTATGCGCAGAGTTTTTTATTTTTTTAAATTCTTTATTTTTGTCTTTTTAATAAGCCTTTATTTATAAACTGCAACATTTACAAACAGCTGAGAAACAATAATCAAAATAAGTATGGTGCCAGTATGCTGTTTTTTTTCCAATAAAATACTGGATAGGATAGAAATGTAGTTTGTCTCTTTTATCCGATTATTAATCGAAGTAATAATCGACAGATTAATCGATTATCAAATTAATCGTTAGTTGCAGCCCTAATATACACTACCGTTCAAAAGTTTGGGGTCACATTGAAATGTCCTTATTTTTGAAGGAAAAGCACTGCACTTTTCAATGAAGATAACTTTAAACTAGTCTTAACTTTAAAGAAACACACTCTATACATTGTTAATGTGGTAAATGACTATTCTAGCTGCAAATGTCTGGCTTTTGGTGCAATATCCACATAGGTGTATAGAGGCCCATTTCCAGCAACTATCACTCCAGTGTTCTAATGGTACAATGTGTTTGCTCATTGGCTCAAAAGGCTAATTGATGATTAGAAAACCCTTGTGCAATCATGTTCACACATCTGAAAACAGTTTAGCTCGTTTCAGAAGCTACAAAACTGACCTTCCTTTGAGCAGATTGAGTTTCTGGAGCATCACATTTGTGGGGTCAATTAAACGCTCAAAATGGCCAAAAAAAAGAGAACTTTCATCTGAAACTCGATAGTCTATTCTTGTTCTTAGAAATTAAGGCTATTCCACAAAATTGTTTGGGTGACCCCAAACTTTTGAACGGTAGTGTATATATATTTTATTTTATTGAAAAAAAAACAGCATACTGGCACCATGCTTATTTTTTTTAAATTATTATTTCTCAGCTGTTTGTACATGTTGCAGTTTATAAAAAAATTTAAAAAATTTAAAAAAATCCTCTGCGCATGCGCATAGCATATATCCAACGAATCGATGACTAAATTAATCGCCAACTATTTTTATAATCGATTTTAATCGATTAGTTGTTGCAGCCCTAATATATATATATATATATATATATATATATTTATATATATATATATATATACACAAACTCCGTTTCCATATGAGTTGGGAAATTGTGTTAGATGTAAATATAAACGGAATACAATGATTTATAAATCCTTTTTAACCCATATTCAATTGAATGCACTACAAAGACAAGATATTTGATGTTCAAACTCATAAACTTAATTTTTTTTTTGCAAATAATAATTAACTTAGAATTTCATGGCTGCAACACATGCCAAAGTAGTTTGGAAAGGGCATGTTCACCACTGTGTTACATGGCCTTTCCTTTTAACAACACTAAGTAAACGTTTGAGGAGACACATTTTTTAAGCTTCTCAGGTGGAATTCTTTCCCATTCTTGCTTGATGTACAGCTTAAGTTGTTCAACAGTCCGGGGGTCTCCGTTTTGGTATTTTAGGCTTCATAATGCGCCACATATTTTCCATGGGAGACCGGTCTGGACTACAGGCAGGCCAGTCTAGTATCCGCACTCTTTTACTATGAAGCCACGTTGATGTAACACATGGCTTGGCATTGTCTTCCGGAAAAATTGGGATGGTTGGCAAGAATGACGCAATCAAGCGCCATTCATTCAAAACTCGCGGGCCGCAATAACATTACATTTTCATATTAAGGTGCTGACCGGGGCGTATGTCTGAGACCCCTGGTTAACATAGCACAAAGCAAATTAAGCTTTGGCTGCAGTGTTTTTTCATTTTAAATTTACAAAAAAAATTTGTGGCTCCCATTGTTTTCTTTAATTTGTGAAACTTGTCAAAATGGCTCTTTGAGTGGTAAAGGTTGCCGACCCCTGGCCTATAACAATCCGGATGGTTCTTTTCCTCTTTGGTCCGGAGGACACAACGTCCACAGTTTCCAAAAACAATTTGAAATGTGGACTCGTCAGACCACAGAACACTTTTCCACTTTGTATCAGTCCATCTTAGATCAGGCCCAGCGAAGCCGACAGCGTTTCTGGGTGTTGTTGATAAACGGTTTTCGCCTTGCATAGGAGAGTTTTAACTTGCACTTACAGATGTATTGTCTAACTGTAGTTACTGACAGTGGGTTTCTGAAGTGTTCCTGAGCCCATGTGGTGATATCCTTTACACACTGATGTCACTTGTTGATGCAGTACAGCCTGAGGGATCGAAGGTCACGGGCTTAGCTGCTTACGTGCAGTGATTTCTCCAGATTCTCTGAACCCTTTGATGATATTACGGACCGTAGATGGTGAAATCCCTAAATTCCTTGCAATAGCTGGTTGAGAAAGGTTTTTCTTAAACTGTTCAACAATTTGCTCACAGATTTGTTGACAAGGTGGTGACCCTCGCCCCATCCTTGTTTGTGAATGACTGAGCATTTCATGGAATCTACTTTTATACCCAATCATGGCACCCACCTGTTCCCAATTTGCCTGTTCACCTGTGGGATGTTCCAAATAAGTGTTTGATGAGCATTCCTGAACTTTATCAGTATTTATTGCCCCTTTCCCAACTTCTTTGTCACATGTTGCTGGCATCAAATTCTAAAGTTAATGATTATTTGCCAAAAAAAAAATGTTTATCAGTTTGAACATCAAATATGTTGTCTTTGTAGCATATTCAACTGAATATGGGTTGAAAATTATTTGCAAATTATTGTATTCCGTTTATATTTACATCTAACACAATTTCCCAACTCATATGGAAACGGGGTTTGTGTGTGTGTGTATATATATATATATATATATATATATATATATATATATATATATATATATATATATATATATATATATATACACATATACATACATACACACACACGCACACATACATATACACCCACGTACATACACACACACACACACATATACATATACATATATATACACTAGAGATGCGCGGTTTGCGGACACAACCGCGGAGTCCGCGGATAATCCGCGGGTCGGGCGGATGCATGACGAAAAAAATAGATTTTAAATAGATTCGGGCGGGTGGCGCTTGAACCAATTCTCTCGAATGTCTGCTGATTTTCACCCAATCAATAATAAGGGCGTGCCGTGTTGATACTGCCTTTATCACCCTCTACAACATGTGCAGCCAGCGTGCTAGCCCAGCCGCATGTTGTAGGCTGCATCTGCTTGCACACGTAAGTGACAGCAAGGCATACTTGGTCCACAGCCATACAGGTTACACTGACGGTGGACGTATAAAACAACTTTAACACTCTTAATATGTGCCACACTGTGAACCCACACCAAACAAGAATGACAAACACATTTTGGGAGAACATCTGCACCGTGAGACAACATAAACACAACAGAACAAATACCCAGAACACCTTGCAGTCCTAACTCTTCCTGGCTGAAATATACACCCCCGCTACCACCAAACCCCGCCCACCTCAACCGACGCACGGAAGGGGGTGGGGGGTGGGGGGTGGGGGGGGGTTGATGTGTGGGGGCGCAGTGTAGGGGGGGCGGGGTTTGGTGGTAGCGGGGGGTGTATATTTCAGCCAGGAAGAGTTAGGACTGCAAGGTGTTCTTTCTAGGTATTTGTTCTGTTGTGTTTATGTTGTCTCACGGTGCGGATGTTCTCCCGAAATGTGTTTGTCATTCTTGTTTGGTGTGGGTTCACAGTGTGGCACAAATTAAGAGTGTTAAAGTTGTTTTATATGGCCACCGTCAGTGTAACCTGTATGGCTGTGGACCAGGTATGCCTTGCTGTCACTTACGTGTGCAAGCAGAAGCCGCACACAACATGTGACTGGGCTGTCACACGCTGTCTGTACATGTTGTAGACGGTGATAAAGGCAGTACCATTACAGCACGCCCTAATTATTGCTGTTAGGGTGCGACCCCTGGTCTATATTATATATAACAACGGGCGGGTGGTGGGCGGTTGTGGTTTTGATAAAATTTTAGTTCGGTTGGATGGCGGGTGGATCACGACTTTTGTGATGCGGATGCGGATGAAATAATTGCCTATCCGCGCATCTCTAATATACACACACACACACATGAATTGATTTACGTGGACCCAGACTTAAACAAGTTGAAAAACTTATTTGGGTGTTACCATTTAGTGGTCAATTGTACGGAATATGTACTGTACTGTGCAATCTAATACAAGTTTCAATCAATCAAAAACATATATACACACGTAGACACACACATCCATCCATCCATCCATTTTCTACCGCTTATTCCCTTCCGGGTCAGCTACAATCGGGCGGAAGGCGGGGTACACCCTGGACACATATACACACACGCATATGTACACACACACACACATATATATATATATATATATATATATATACCACAATAAAATCGTACCGTGGCCTTAATATCAACATAATATCGTTACATCCCTAATTGTTAGATGCCGTTTTACTCTCTTTATGTCAAAATGTAAACACTATGATGCGGGGGACTGTTTGAATCTCAAAAACAAATGAACCAACGTATTTATTGGTCCGTTCATAAATTTGCACACCTTTGTGAATGTTGCTGTTCAGCTTCTTGTAAGAGAACAGCATGTTGTGCAAAAAGTACTGAAACGGTGAACATTCAAAAGTTTAGAGAAGGTGAAATTACGTTTAATATAATATCCCCAACTGTTTGTGAGTAATGTATACTGTATATGTACTGAATGTGTTCTGAGAGCGACGACCATGCTAAAGCTACTCCGATACATGCTGGTCTCAGATGTCGTACCTTTACTTGTGTAGACGCTCCATTTCGGTCGTTCCTGTAGGCAGTGATGTTTTGGTGCTTTTGTCCTCGCGATCGAGAAACGTTACCTTTTTGTGAACTCATTGGAATTGGTAAAAAATAAAATAAAAGTTTAACTCCACGTGGAATACAACATGTTTTTCCAACAACTTGTTTAAATATGGAGAGAGCTGACCCCGGAAGTAATTACTCTTCTTCGTTTGTTTTGGTGAGCATTACCGCCATCTTCTGGAATGGAGTGTGGCTCGAGATGCTTTTAACCCTGTCTTTCCTAAATAAAATAAAAAAGTATGTATTGCTGTATGTGTATGTTTTGAATGCAATCTTAAAAATATATACTAACCATCTTGTTCTCCAACTTCTTTCAACAGTGCGATGCCAGGAGGGGAACATGTTTTTTTTTGCCTCAGTGGGAGACGAGGAAAGACCGGTGTGTTGTTTCCTTTAATGTTCATAGGCTTACAATGTTATGCAGAGGTATAGTTAACAGTTTTATAGAAAAAGTATACATTTATAGCCACACAAAATATTTTCTTCTTACAAGGGGGGGCGTAACAGAAAATAATTGAGAAATACTGGTGTAAACAAACTTGCACTACAGAGTTGACCTGAAAACAGAGGATGTTCTGGTGGAAAGAAACTTTCTTTCCTGGAAAATAGGGGCTGGATGTCCACCCAAAGGTGTGCAAACTCTTTGATTCAGAGTTTTTGCACTTGCAAGATTTTTTTTTGCTTACGACTTGTAGTTGCTGTATTAGAATTACACAGCAAATACTGAAGAAATCGAAATGGTTGAAAAGCAATATTGTTAGTTTCCTGTCATTACTGTAATGGTCATTTAAGGTATTTAGACCACAGGTGTCAAATTCAAGGCCCACAGGCCACACCTGGCCAGTGGAGATGGGGGATATGGACTATCACAATAACCTGCCATTTATGGTGTAAACCAGTGCTAATCAACTACGCAATTAAGAGGGCCGCAGTTTCATGGGGCCCAAGGGCTCGCAATGTAGATGTTTTGTCAGAAAGTGCCGACTGTGTTTACTCAATTGCAAAGTAAACACATCGGCTTTCACATTGCACTGTCAATAAATTCATTATTTTACCATTGCTACTCGTTTCCAGCGTGTGCGGGTAGTTAAGAAAAAGAAGCTCCAGTTTTTGTTGGATTGATGCTCCTTCTTTTGAATCATTTTCCTTCCTCATTTAGGTTTGTAAGACTGAAAATATAAATCATAAAATTATACCGTCCATTGTGAATTTTACATAAATTAAATAGGTTTAGTGTTGATATATTCACACAATAAGTTACAAATGTTTACACATATAGAAATTACACAACATTCACATACCGAACATTGTATGTGACTTATCACTATTAGCGTTGTCGCCCTCTACTGGTCAATCTGGCACCTATTTTTAGAAACTAAACATTTTGCATCAACATTTGTTTTGAATTGTAATATACAATAGGATGGTATTATAGGATATGTTAAGATTTGTTACTCATCAAGTTTTTTTTGTGTACTTTTGAACATGGTTTTATTTTCATGTTGTCCTACGCAGTTTATATATTTAAGCAACATTGCCATATGATATATTAGGCAACACTAGTGTTAACAATATGACATGTAATCTCTTATACAACAAGCATTTTATACTATGTTGTTCAAAGAGGACAGAGACCTCAAATTTCCTATTTCTAACAGGACACTTATTATGCCGCTGGAGTGTGTGTGTGTGTGTGTGTGTGTGTGTGTGTGTGTGTGTGTGTGTGTGTGTGTGTGTGTGTGTGTGTGTGTGTGTGTGTGTATCCACACAGGGTGTGTGTGACGCGTCTAGTGCAGTAGAAGTAGAGAGATGTCTGTAGATAGTGCATGTTGCTTTCTGCTTGCTACTCTCTGCTTACAGCTACCGCCGCCAGCTAGCCCCCTTCGGGGGGTGAAAAGAGGAGCCGAGTGTGTAAGTCTCCTCCTGCTGGTACAAAGCCTCTCCACCACCAAGACTCCTTCAGTGCCTCCTCGTGGCCACACACGGATAAGGGTCTTTGCAGACCCCGAACTAAACTGAAGGGGATCTCGGAGCAGCAGTGGGCCCCAGAGACGTGGCGTATAGGCCCACCTTTGTGTGGAACACGCCCTGACGCCCGTCAACCCTGCCCCAACTATGGGTAAATAGCCCCATTGCCTTGTGGGTCAGCTTATTTAGGCAAAGGCTAAGGGAGCACACCCTGACAGAAAAGCAATGTGCTGAAGGCACCCCACAGCCATGTGGGTAAAACCGGGAGGCAGTATGGCTACGGGAGTAAACCCCAAATGAAAAATCTGTGCTCCGGGGACACACACATGGGCAGGTTTCCAGCAGATCGGATCTCTGGCAGTCCCCTGCAACTGCACTCACCTGAAGGTCGTCTCAAGTTTTTCTCGTGCCACTGGAATATGGTGGGTGTGGCCAAGATTGTGGGGGAAGGAACTGCGCGCACCATCCCTCACACAAATACACTCTTTGCGCAGGCTTCAGCTTCTTCCGAAAAGTCCTCTGGCGACAGGATAAAGCGACGGGGGCAGGTCAAGGATGTGACTGGGAGCTCCTAGCTTGAATCCTGCACAGAGGCGGCATGGGTGTGATGGTCGTTGTGAAGATTGGGATCAGGAACATGATCTTCCTTCGGCAGCTGCCCATGTGACTGAGCAGCCCTATTTAGGGTCCGCACTGCTCACCCCAAATTGGGGAAGGGTCTGGAAAAGGTGACCCAAAAATTGTCTGTTCCTCACACCTGGGTGGCAAACCGCAGCCACCAAGGCATCCCCTACTGCGGTCGAAAACATAACAAAGGAAAGCATATGACTATACACCTGGCTACCTGGAACGTCCGCACCCTCCTCGACACGCAGGATGGGACGGAGAGACCTCATAGACGGACGGCGCTCATTGCACATGAGCTCAAGAGATACAATGTCGACATCGCAGCACTCAGTGAAACTCGGTTGTCGGGTGAAGACTCCCTGACAGAAGTCGGTGAAGGCTACACCTTCTTCTGGAAGGGTCTCCCGGAAGGCGAACGTAGGCTCCATGGAGTTGGCTTTGCTGTAAAAAGCAAATTACTCAATAACATCCCAGAGTCCCCCCAAGGCATCAGTGAGCGGCTCATGACCTGGCGTATCCCCCTGGTGAAAGGCCGGTTTGCTACGCTACTCAGTGCGTATGCCCCTACCCTGGATGCTGATAGTAACATCAAAGATGCCTTCTACGAGTCTCTTGCGGCTGCCCTATCCAGAGTCCCTAAGTCCGATAAGCTTGTCCTCATGGGTGACTTCAATGCCCGAGTTGGCACAGATGCCCAGCTCTGGACTAAAATAATCGGGCCTCATGGATCTGGGAAAATAAACAACAACGGCATTCGACTCCTCTCTCTGTGCTCTGAGCACCAACTTCTCATCACTAACACAATCTTTCAGTTAAAAAAGAAATACATAACATCTTGGATGCACCCACGGTCCAAACATTGGCACCTGCTGGACTATATAATTACACGACAACAAGATCGACAAGACGTCTGCGTAACCAGGGCCTTACGTGGGGCTGAATGCTGGACTGACCACCGGCTGATCAGATCCAAGCTGAGGATGAAAATCCGACCCCCGCACAAGAAACAGCAGCCAAGAAAGCGACTGAACTGCAGGGCCCTGGATTCTCCAGAGTGTACATCTCACTACCGCAGCAAGCTAGCTGCGGGGCTTTCCACCTTGGAGGATTACGGTACCACCTGTGACATGGACAGTGAGTGGGCAAAACTGAGGTCAACATTACATCAAGCTGCCTCTGAAACCATCGGCTTTACTCAGAAGCACCATCAAGACTGGTTCGACAACAGCTCGGTAGAAATACAGGAGCTGCTGGACGCCAAGCGCAAAGCCCATGCTGCCCTGCTCTCCAACCCTCACTCTCCATCACTCCTCCACCATTATAAAACAATCAGAGCTGAGACACAGAAACAACTGCGGTTCATGGAAAATGAGTGGTGGCTCAAACAAGCTCAGGAGATCCAGGGATATGCAGATGCTAATAATACCTACGCATTCTACGCTGCTGCAAAATCCATCTATGGCCCACAAAAGCGAAGCATCGCTCCAGTAAGATCCGCAGACGGACACGTGTTATTCAAGGATAAACAACAAATTCTTGAGCGTTGGGCTGAGCACTTCGACTCACTGCTCAATAAAATAAACCCCTCTGATCCATCAGTGCTCAATGCACTCCCAGATCTCCCGCCTTCTCCCTTCCTTGATGATCCCCCCATGTTCAGTGAGGTCCTTACTGCAATCAGGAGCCTCAAAAACAACAAGAGCCCTGGCCCTGACGGAATTCCGGCTGAGATACTGAAGAAGGGAGGCTATCTACTGAAGCGGAAGCTGTTTCATTTCATACTAGCCATCTGGCACAGGGAGGCCCTGCCTCAAGAATGGAAAGACAGCAACATTGTCACCATCTACAAGAAGAAAGGAGATAAATCATCTTGTGGAAACAGTCGTGGTATCTCCCTTCTCTCAGTGGCCGGCAAGGTACTTGCGAAAATTATGCTTTCTCGCCTTTCATTTCTAACAGAGGGCATCCTCCCAGAGACACAGTGTGGCTTCAGAAAGAACCGAAGTACACTAGACATGATCTTCGCTGCCCGTCAAATCCAGGAGAAATGCAGGGAACAAAACAAGGACCTCTACATTACCTTTATTGACCTCACCAAGGCCTTTGACACAGTTGACCGTGATTTGCTCTGGAGTATCCTCAGGAAGTTTGGTGTCCCCCCCAAGTTTCTCAGCATCCTAAAACAGTTTCACGATGGTATGCAGGCCTGTGTACTTGTAGGCAGTGAACAGTCCCCCTCTTTCCCAGTGAAAGTAGGGGTGAAGCAGGGGTGTGTACTGGCCCCAGCGATCTTCAATCTTTTCCTGGCAGCAGCCACACTCCTATTCCGCCAGTCCATCACAAAGGATAGTGGTGTCTCCATCGAGTTTCGCCTGGATGGGAGCCTATTCAACATCCGGCGCCTACAGGCAAAGACGAAGATGTCAGGCACCAACATCCAGGAGCTGCAATATGCAGACGACTGCGCACTCCTCGCCCACACTCCTGATGCCATGCAGCATGCACTAGACACCATGTCATCAGTCTACCGCTCACTAGGTCTGGTGATCAACATCCAGAAAACAGAGGTTCTCATCCAGGAGAGGTCCCCATCCCCTACACCCCCTGTCTTTACCATCAGCGGCACACCCCTCAAACTCGTTGAGCAATTTTGCTACCTCGGCAGTACTCTGACCCCAACATGCCAGATCGATGATGACATCCAGGCTCGTATCAACTCAGCCTCCTCTGCCTTTGGAAGACTGCGCTCCCGGGTGTTTGAAAACAACCACCTTCGAACCTCAACGAAAGTGTCTGTCTACAGGGCGGTGTGTGTTTCAACTCTGCTGTATGGGTCAGAAGCCTGGACAATATACCGCAGACACATCCGCTGCCTTGATGCATTTAACATCAGATGTCTCCAACGCATTCTTGGCATCACATGGCAGGATCGAGTTCCTCATACGGACATCTTACAGCGCACTGAGTCCATGAGCATAGAGGCCACCCTGGCACAGCGACAACTCCGGTGGGTTGGTCACACCATCCGGATGCCAGGACACCGTTTGCCTCGTCAGATGCTTTATGGTCAGCTCCTTTCAGCCAGCAGAAAGCCCGGAGGACAAAAGCTGCGGTACAAAGACCAACTGAAAGGGATATTGAAGAGGTGCAACATCAAACCCTACGAACTTGAGACAGCTGCAGCCAATCGATCGTTGTGGCGCTCGCTATGCCATGACGGGGTCATGTATCTGGAGGAGTGTCGGAACCAACACCGGAGGGATCAGCGGAGGCGAAGACACCACCATGCAGTTCCAGAACCATCCCAGCCCCCTGATCCAGGCCTGACATGTCCCCACTGTGGCAGGACGTGTGGTTCCAGGATCGGACTTCATAGTCATATGGAGTGGCATCGTCGTCAGCAACGATAGCCACCGACCAGAGCAACAAAATGGAAGCTACGTCATCTTCGACTACGATGGACCGCCTAAGCAAGCAAGCAGTGTGTGTGTGTGTGTGTGTGTGTGTGTGTGTGTGTGTGTGTGTGTGTGTGTGTGTGTGTGTATATATATATATATATATATGTAAAAAAAAAAAAAAATATTCTTTTTTTTTTTTCCGCCAGACTTGATGAGTCTGCAAAAATTGGTGAGTTT
Source organism: Entelurus aequoreus (assembly GCF_033978785.1). NCBI lineage: Eukaryota > Metazoa > Chordata > Actinopteri > Syngnathiformes > Syngnathidae > Entelurus > Entelurus aequoreus. The sequence goes on along the minus strand of NC_084747.1, from coordinate 25,178,540 downwards.
ACATGAATGTTAAGGGCCTCATAAATGTGATCAAAGTGAGAGGATAATATTAAACAAAGCAATTTCAATACGGCCTTTGCAGCTTTTCGCTGCTCAGGCCCTAATTATTAATGGAATACACCCTACTAATGATTTTTTTAAACAAAAATGTAACATTCTGTGTGTCAGGCTCGGTCAAAAATAGGACTCAGATGCAGAGTAGGGAACAACCTGGCAGGCTTTTATTTTGAAAGCTACTTTTCACTTCCTGAGTCAGGGCAATACAACATAGGCTTTAATCTGACAACCCTGCGAAAAAGGTTCCACAAAAAAGGAACGACCGAAAATCACTCCAAAAGGAGGAAACAAAAAATATCAATAGCGAACTATCTTAGCGTAGGTCATAATCTATGAAATTTATCACTAACAAAAGACACGCCAAAAGGAGGGAGAAACAATGGCTATTAAAGGCCTACTGAAACCCACTACTACCGACCACGCAGTCTGATAGTTTATATATCAATGATGAAATCTTAACATTGCAACACATGCCAATACGGCCGGGTTAACTTATAAAGTGCAATTTTAAATTTCCCGGCAAACTTCCGGCTGAAAACGTTTCGATATGATGACGTTTGCGCGTGACGTCAACGGTTGAAGCGGAAGTATTCGGAGCCCATTGAATCCAATACAAAAAGCTCTGTTTTCATCTCAAAATTCCACAGTATTCTGGACATCTGTGTTGGTGAATCTTTTGCAATTTGTTTAATGAACAATGGAGACTGCAAAGAAGAAAGTTGTAGGTGGGATCGGTGTATTAGCGGCGGACTACACAACCAGGAGGACTTTGAGATGGATAGCAGACGGGCTAGCCGCCGACCTCACTTTGACTTCGTCCGTCTCCGGGCCGCATCGGTGATCGGGTGAAGTCCTTCGTCGTACCGTCGATCGCTGGAACGCAGGTGAGAGCTGGCGTAGGTGCAGAGCTAATGTTTTTAGCATAGCTCTGTCGAGGTTCCGTAGCTAAGTTAGCTTCAATGGCGTCGTTAGCAACAGCATTGCTAAGCTTCGCCAAGCTGGAAAGCATTAACCGTGTAGTTACATGTCCAGAGTTTGGTAGTATTGTTGATCTTCTGTCTATCCTTCCAGTCAGGGGCTTATTTGTTTTGTTTCTATGTGCAGTTAAGCCCGATGCTATCACGTTAGCTCAGTAGCTAAAGTGCTTCACCGATGTATTGTCGTGGAGATAAAAGTCACTGTGAATGTCCATTTCGCGTTCTCGACTCTCATTTTCAAGAGGATATAGTATCCGAGGTGGTTTAAAATACAAATCCGTGATCCACAATACAAAAAGGAGAGAGTGTGGAATCCAATGAACCCTTGTACCTAAGTTACGGTCAGAGCGAAAAAAGATACGTCCTGCACTGCACACTAGTCCTTCACTTTCACGGTCCTCATCCACGAATCTTTCATCCTCGCTCAAATTAATGGGGTAATCGTCGCTTTCTCGGTCCGAATCTCTCTCGCTGCATTGAAAACAATAGGAAAATGTGAGCAGCCCTTCCTCTGGTGATGTCACGCTACTTCCGGTAGGGGCAAGGCTTTTTTTTATCAGAGACCAAAAGTTGCGAACTTTATCGTCGTTGTTCTATACTAAATCCTTTCAGCAAAAATATGGCAATATCGCGAAATGATCAAGTATGACACATAGAATAGATCTGCTATCCCCGTTTGAATAAAAAAAAATGTCATTTCAGTAGGCCTTTAAACTTCTTCACTGTTTTTTATCTAGAAAAATAGTTAACAAAAAATGTCACTCAAAAAATTGAGGAAAAAGAAAAACTGTAAGAAAAAACTGAAACTCACCACTTGGGCTGCATAACTACAACCAAACATCTCTCTGCTTAGGAGGAGAAAAGGAAACTCAAAATGCCAACAAGGGAATTCAGGATCGGGATAATCAAAAGCGAGACGAGACAAGGCTTGGGCATGATGCTAGAGAGGCACGAAGCAACGAGACATTCTGCCACAGAACAAAGGGAGGCGTGGTCTTATAAGACACATGGGGGGAATGGGGAACAGGTGGAAACAATCAGGGATCAGGGATGATGTTAGACTGATGACACAAAATGAAGGGTAAGTGACCTGAAACGAGAGGATAGTTACTTTTAAATCTAAAACATGAAATTCACAAGACAGAAAAAACACTGTCAGAACCATCCACACCTTATTTACATCATCACACAAAGACAATACATGCTCTTGTTCACATCTGTCATCATTCGTAACAACAACCAAGATTTTAACAGCCATACCTCACAATTTACAACAAAAATGCTCTCATGGATAAATATAATACTCATTAAATTGATGTGTCAACATAATGCCCCTCTTAGTGACCGTGTGAGCAGCCTTGATTGCTCCAAAGCCACTTTTTAACTTCAAATGTTCCATTCCTTTTGTTATGACGTGGAGAAGGCTAATTGGTCTGTACATGTTCTGGTCTTCTTTATTTCCTGCTTTATGGATTTAATTATAGTAGCAGTTTCACGACGTGGTAGGGAAAGTGTTTTCCGTTATTGATTTATTTATCAATTGTTGTTATACGAGCAATAATACAATCCTTATACGTTTTTAGGAAGATAGTGTCCAACCCGTATATATATATCTAGATCGTGAGTCTGATAATGCAGTGAAGATTTTGTTTAACTTTGTTTCATTTGTTAATTCTAAAAATTAGTCCATCCTGAATAAATGACAATTATTTGCACTGATTTTGAGGGACTTTTTATTCAGGGTTTGTACAGACTGGATGAAATGTTCATTAAAATTATTACTTATGTCCAGACTGTCTGCAATAGTAGCGCCATTGATATTTAATGTTATAGCGTTGTTTCTTGTTTGCTCTCTTTCCGTAAGTTTGTATCTGGTTTTCCATAACTTTCTAATGTTCCCTTTTGCAGCTTTGATTAATTCTAAGTGAAAGTCAGCCTTAGACTTCCGCATAAACATTGTAACTTTGTTCCTCAAAACTTTTAAAATCATGCGATCTGTATTTAGACCTGTTATAATTGCTCTTATGAGAGCTGAGTCCTCATGTCTTATTAGAATCCAAATTGTTTTATTAATCCAAGGTATTTTTATTTTAGCACTCTTCTTTCTGGTTTTGTATTAGTGTATTTACAGATGATCTCTTTGATTTTTGTCATCCAATTGTAATTCTAGTAGGGCTGCTTATCCTTTGTATCATTGTAGAAGCCGTTTATAATATCCTTAAGTTTCTTTCTATGCGTCTTATTTAACCAGTCCAGCTTAACGTCCCCCATGACGTTCAATTCTTTCATACTATGCTGTTTGAGGATGTCTGAAAATGAATCGAGAAAAATGTCTTAAACTGTGGTCGGTCGGTATACTACAATTACTTTGAAATACATTTCTGAGGAAAATGTGATTTTAATTTTAACATACTCAAATTGATCTACTTTTAATGTTTTCCCTTTCATAAATCATAATTCCTCCCCCCTTCGTCACTCGATCTGTCTTTTCTGTAATCTTGTCCCCCGGGACATTAATTAGAACGAAAGGTGTTGTGGGTTTTAACCATGTCTCTGATAGACAAGGTAATCCGGATTAGAGTCTGACAGTAACTGCTGTATTTGTTCAGTATGTTTCCTGTGGTAGAAAGTTTAATAATGCGGACACGTTTGTTACTGAATACTTTCTACAGACTTCTGTCTCTCTGCGACTTTGTGTATGTAATAAGCAAGTATAAATATTTGATATGCTTAAATTTGTTATTTTAGCTCAGCTGTTGTGTAGCTGCTAGCTCCTTGTAGCCTACAGCAGGAATGTCCAAATTGCAGCCAATAGCTATGTTTTTAACAGACAACCGAAATAATTGAAAATGTGGTATTAGCGTATCGGTTCAATCAGCGGCAGCTACGCCCTGTTTTATCATTTGACCTAAATTTTTGGTTTCGTAGGCAGGACAGAGACAACAATGTGGGACAGCAATTGTCCATCTTATACCATGCTAATTGTTGTAAGGATAGTTCACATGAGCGACCATACCTTGAGTCCCACCATATATAAGAGTCAAAAGGCTCCTATTATGAGTCGTCTAATTGGTGATCATACACTATGGCGGTTTGGGTGGCAGGGCACACGGACGCACCTCAGTCAGCCAGTGCTAGGACAGTTGGAGCAGTCCCCGTCCTCCATTCGTTCCTGGGAGGCGTCCCCAGTAGTTGTCAGCTGATGTCGTGCTGTCAGGCAACATCAGGAAGTTCCTTCTGTGCAGTATTGAATGTCAGGGCACAGTTCATAAGCAGGTCATTACAAGGTGTGTGCAGGTTGACCACAAAGGAATGCTTCAAAGATTGTGTTGAACATTGTCCGTTGACACTTATGTCCAGCAGGGGTCTGTTTGTATCCTGCTGTTCGTCCTGCTGTGGGCGTCCTCTGTCACACCTGTATTTTTTGTGAGCATGTTCTGGCTACACTTTGGAGCTTGTCTTGTTCAGAGAAGTTGGCAGTCCCCCGGCTGCATAACGGTTTCCACCCTAGCTTGACCTAGGACAATTCCGTGACTACCACCCAAGTCCGTCTGTATGGTTTTACGTTTTGTTGAGGTTTTTTCCCTCCAGAATTTGGAACTCGAAACATATACACCCATTGTTTTCATATCCTCTCGGTTAGTTCAATTTTGCATATCACGTTTTAAAATCACAGTCTTAACTATCCCATTAAATGTTAATCAATAACCCTAATTCAAAGATTATACGTACTACTTCATGTGTATTTAAGTACCCTTTTAATTCACTTAAAGATTATCTATAAGTTAATTTAAACTATCATTTGTCTATCAGTAGGCGCGAGCAAGCTGTCATGCTTGCACTCTGACCTCCCGCTGTGCGTGATACTCTCCAAAACAAAAGAATGTATTTATTCACGTTTCTCCTTATCTTTCAGCTAAATCTTTTAATCTTTTAACTTTTAACGTCCGCACTGTTTTTATTTTTATTGCCTGCATTTTAATTTTGCTTTTATTTTCTTTCATTTCACTTTGTTGTCTGTGAAGCACTTTGAGTCTACCCTGTGCATGAAAAACGCCACACAAACAAAGCTTGCCTGTCTCCGACTGGTTATCCAACCTAGTCACAACAAACACACAAGGCCATGCTCTAAGCGCCAGGCCTAATCACACTTCTCCTCTTTTTAACACTTTACATATCGGCTCTTATTCTAATTATTAATGTAGGCTGTTATTTGTAATTATTATTCAACACTATTCACAGCAAACAGTTGTAAAGTTATAGTTATTCGCATTATACTCTCAAAATCTATAGCTAACTGAAAGCTGTTGAGATTTGGTTTGCCTCCTTCATCTCAGTGGCCTAGTGGTTAGAGCTGAGATCGGCAGGTCGCAAGTTCAAAACCCCGACCGAGTCATACCAAAGACTATAAAAAATTTTGGGAGCCAAATCACCAAAAATGATTCCCGGGCGCGGCACCGCTGTTGCCCACCACTCCCCCCACCTCCCAGGGGCGATCACGGGGATGGGCCAAATGCAGAGGACAAATTCCACCACACCCAGTGTGTGTTTGACAATCACTGGCACCCCAACTTTAACTCTAACTTTATTCTGTCATGCCATTATCCTCTTCTAGCTCAACATCCAGAAGTATGGTGTACTGCAATGTCTAAATAAAAATATAAATTACTCCAAACTAAAATGTCAGACTGCACTTTAAAGTTACCTGACTTAAACTTACTTTTATTAAATTGATTTCCAAACTAACCACCACCACAGCAGACATCTTCGTCAATCCTATCCCAATACTCCCATAAATTAGAAAGGTGTTTCACAATAGTGGATAAGTAGTTGTTTTGAGTAATATATCTCAATATGGGGAAATTAATAAGACTAAATCACAGCCAGAAAGAGTCACTTGTGGGGTTCCACAAGCCTTGTTATTGGGACCTAAGCTATTTATACTTAATCTAAGTGATCTTTGTTCAGTATCTAATAAATTAAATGTTTTACGTTTGCAGATAATACAAATGTATATTGTTCAGGAGAAGACTTGAAGAAATCGTTGAGGAAATCGAGGTCGCGTTGATTCAGCTAAAAATTATTTAATATTAATAAGTAATCATTGAATGATAACAAAACTCAATTTGTGGTGTTTAGTGGTGCAAAGTCAAATTGTGAAACAAAAATTAAAGTTGAATCAAGTGGAAATTGACAGAGTATATGAACTACATTCTTGAGAATAGTAATTGATCATTAATATGTTGGAAGCCGCATATTGAACATATTAAAGAAAAATATCCAAATCTTTGCCATTCAGTATAAAGTAAAACACATGCTGAATAAGAAATGTCTGCATATGTGTTGTCATTCATTTATTTTTCCATATGTACTATTGTTTTGAAGTTTGGGGAAATGTTTATAGAAGAAATATAGACCCAATACTTAAAATTAAAAGGCTCATTTCAATAATACACAAAGCATGCTACTATAATCAGACCAATCCATTTTTTATAAGTCATAATGTGTTTAATGTTCAGATAATTTAATTTTAAAACAATGGCAATTATGTTTCCGAGTAAAGAACAACAGCCTTCCAGTTTGTATTCTTAGCTTATTTACATTATGAGGAGAAACTATCATTTACGGGGGATATTGATTTTTGAAATAGGTCAAAAGATAAAATAAAAAAATACAAATGTAATTCAGTTCTAGGAGTTAAATGATGTACCATGCTCAGTGATGAGCTGAACATATGTAGTTTTTTGTTATGGTTTAAGAGACCCTTGAAAAGTAAAGTTTTTTGAACATTATAAAATATAGTAACAAATACTTTCATCTTTTAACGTTGATGTTCCAGGTAATTTAATGTCCAGTGAATGTATAGGATAGGTCAATATAAGCTTTGGCTTCCGCCTATTCCTTTTTCGGTCATTCTTTTTCTTTTCTTTTCTTTCTGTGTGTAAATGTGTATGATTGTTAATATGTCTCATCTGTACTGTTTACTGTTAAACTGCTCACACAAATTGGTTGATGGTTGATTATATGACCAAAATAAACCTATTTCATTTATTCATTCATTATCTATCGCACTCATAGTTTTATTCCATTTTGCATGTAATTATTCCTATTGATTTCTTCCCATTTCACTCAAACAAATAAACAAACTTGCAGCTAACCACAATCAACAGCATACCATTTACGAATACCTTCATTTGTCACTTTCTCATCTTTTCTTCACTTTCGTTTTCCTTTACAAACAACATCCTGTATCCATCTCTTCCTTACACTTCACACAATGTTTCTATTTTCTGTTCTCCTAGAAACCATTCACGTAACGTAAGGTTATAAACATCCTTTTCCCATATTTTCTCAAACCATCCTCTTCACCCACAATCTTCCTTCACCTGCTCTCTCTTCCTCTCTCTCTCACCCTCTCTCCTTCTCTCACAATACAAACACAATAATCCAAAATAATCAGTCTTATAAAATAATTTTAGCTTTAGATATGATTTAGGGCAGTGGTTTTCAACCTTTTTTCCCAGTAAAATAAAGAAATATAATACAGCATAATGTCATCATTTTCTGATTTATTAAATTGTATAACAGTGCACCATATTGCTCATTTGTTGTGGTCTTACTTGACTTATTTGGACAAAAAAATAAAATAAGAATAACTAAAACGTTTTAAAAATTAAACAAGTGATTAAATTATAATAAAGATTTCTATACATATAATCAATCATCAACATTCTTTGGATATTGTAATAGAGATCCATCTGGGCTCGTGAACTTAATTCTAAATATTTATTTTGTTGAAGAATTATTCCTCTATAATTATATTTATAAAGGATTTTGAATTGTCGCTATTTTAAAATATTTAAAATCTCAGGTACCCCCCTTTTTTGTCCGGGCGGAAACACCATACCCTCCTTTGAGAACTACTGGTTTAGCCTATAAAAAATCATTTGTCCCACACATCATTAGACTGTACAACTCCTCTTTGGGGGGGCTAGGATGACAGGGAATGCAAAACAATAACAGTGCAATACTTTTTTATATCATGGTCGTTAATGCCCAGTTTCTCTTATTTTACTGTTCTATTTTTATTCTCCTTGTAATATTTTTCTATTTTGTTTCCATTTATACCCTTATTAGTTACTGTTTACTTTTTACTTCTTCTTCCTGAGGGAACTCTCCTGAAGGAATCAATAACGTGTTATCTGTCCATCTATCTATCTATTGTCAACCCGAGCACAATTCATGACGTCATGCTTATCTTGCAGACAGTTGTTTCCATTTAGTTTTATTCTTTACATGTAATTCTACATGCACCAATGTCACATAGAAATTAGCTTTCTTTGTTATTTATTTACATTATTATTTCTGGTTTACTTGCGGTCTGTTTACTTAAGTTCTCATATTTTGGTCTGTCTTCCTTCTGATTAGAATTTGTTTAACGCTTCTCTACGTTTTGTTTTGACTATGGCGCTGAGTGTTGGCGATTCTTATCTGTACTTCCTCAGACTATGATTCACAGATGTTTTTAGATGTTTTAGAATATACATTTAAATTTTACTTCATCGTGATTATTCTTGAAATAATTAAAATGTCAATATAATTAAATAATCATTTTACCTTTATTAAATTTAATTACATTTTATTTAATGTGTTTGCTATATCATTATTAATTCAAAGCTACAATGTGTTCTAATCTATGATGTGCGTGCGTGTGTGTTTGTCTCAACTTCCACACAGGAACTGGATGGATCAGATAAGCAACAGGGCTGTTCAATACAGTATATTACACACATAATTAATGACTAATGAATTTAACAATGCTTCAATGTCCCAGTCCAAATGTGTGTATTGATATTTAAATGTTTATTTATTCATATACAGTCTATTTTATTTTTCCTATTATCAAAACCAACCTGTCAGCCTTCTCTTCAGATTGAGTACAGCTGTCCACTATATATATATATATATATATATATATATATATATATATATATATATATATACTTTTTTTTTTTTTTAACTAGCTTAATGCTAATCTAATCCAATGCTACCCTAGCTCAATGCTATGCTAACAGTGTCACACCTCTTCGGCCCACTTCTCACGTGCAGCTGTCTCTCACACAGCCTCGTCACAATGACACACTCTTATCTCAAAATGTCTCCCAGCTGAGACTCCTTTTTTTTTTTTTTTATGCGTCACACACGCACTCACACACAGAGAATTTACCAGAGAGCGAGAGCGAGAGCCTTTTTTCCGTATTTATAGTTTCAATGCCTTCTTACAACTATAATATCGCACAGTCACAATCACCAGCACAGTTAAAAACAAATTCAAATGACTGGAATTCGCTCGCAGCGCCAAAGAGGGGGAGTACTGGGCTTCCCTGCTTAGGCTGCTGCCTCCACGATCCAACCTCTTGATAAGCGGAAGAAGATAATTATATGGATGGATCATTCATTCATATGTTTTCTGTACATAACTTTGTCTATTTTCTCACAAGCACACACATTTTGGACAATTTCCCAACTTTTACAGATAGCGGGGCTGTGAGAAAAAGCGTGAAGGGAGGTTGCGAGAGGGGGGGGGGAGAGAAAAGAAAGGGGGGAATTAAACCAGATAAGAAACCAGGTGCTACACAAAAGTTATTAAATTACGCATATATCTAAATGTACCAACATAAACTGACTCACTCAATACACACACATTTCAGCATTCATCATTATACACACACATTTATAAATTACAATACCACCCCATGTCCGGACAAATATAAACAACTAAGGCACGCATGCTTTTGTGGAATCGGCCGTCTCATATCACAAAAACCAGGTTCCATCATTGCTCATACAACGGCGATTAACCCGTTTCATTGGAGCAGCACCTGCGTTATCAAACTGACCAACACGGAAAAAACCTGGCCTAACGCCCAGTAGGACCACGGGGAATTACCCAACAATCCTACAGACTTGTGTCTGGTCAGTCCATACAGTTTCACCAAGTTTCACCAAAGCTCTACCATATGCAGCCCGATCAATACCTGTCTATTTGCAGCAAATTTCCAAATTCGTCGTGACAGCTATCCGCTCAGTTGATCTCCTTTACCGGAGTCAATGAGAGGTCACCTATAAGAGGCTTTTCCCACCACTGCAGTTTCCACATAAACAGATATGTCGCACCTTCATAGACGTCATCAATTTGTATGGGCCAAATGTCACACCAGTTAGCAAATCTTGCCTATAATTTAGCTGTATCCAACTCTGACTAATCTGATGCACTTGCAGCAAGAAGCATCCTCTGCCAACAACGACAGAGGATGAAGAGGTTAAAAGAAATTTTTCGTCTCACATCGTCTATGCTTCAAAAACACTCCAAACCACCAAAATTCTATTAACAATCCCCTTACAGCTAAAAACAAGAAATCACAAGTTTTCAACAAACACACAGACAAATGATCACATATAAAACAACTCAATCCAACCATAATTTACCCCATTCCAGGTTGTTTTTGGAGAACCTGACTAAACCAATCTTTTATCAAAAATAGATTCAGCAATTAGTCTTATCGATCCGGCTCTCTCCAGGCAGAAAATGTTTACACTTTAAAGCAAACTGCTTACCTTGTGATGCGCGCGTGCAACACACTGTCTGCCTGACAGAGAGAGCGGGAGCGGCTGTCGACCTGTAGCTTCTGGGCCATCCTGTTCGTGACGCCAATTTGTGTAGTGGATTGTCCGAAGCTTAAGCAGGCAACAAAAGTAGTTTAGTACAACACATTTATTTACCCATTATCAGAAGTGCAGGTTGAATTGAGTTGGCCGTGCAGACAGACCACATGTACTCCAGAGCACACAAGACACACACAAGCCAAAATCACTGTCGAGTTCTGGTCTTCTGCCATTTTTTACATGTCTCTTGTGCGTCACTGTTTTTTATCTCGTGCGTCACTGTTTTTATCTAGTGCGTCATGATTGTTTTGTTTTGGTTTGTCTGTTCCAAAACAACCTTGTATCTCTTAGTCATATTTGGAAAATCTAAACATTCTGTAGACAGGTTGGCATAACTCCATATTCACCTTTGTCCCACAACTGGTCCATTCAATGGCACAAAATAGAAGAGAATTGAAAATGAGCAGACATTCTTAATAGACAAAAAAATATAGGTCAAAAGGTCAGAAATTCTACGACATTACTAAGTAACGCGTTACTGTAACGCCGTTAGTTTCGGCGGTAACTAGTAATCTAACACGTTATTTTTTTATATACAGTAACTCAGTTACCGTTACTGCATGATGCGTTACTGCGTTATTTTACGTTATTTTTATGTAGTATCGGCTAGAAACTGAAGATCTGAGTGTGTTTTATTGGAGCGCTCCGGTGGAAAGGAAGAGGCGTGCTTTCCCCCACCCACAGAAAGCACGCCTCCCCGCAGGGGAGACGTTCCTCCAGAGCCGTACTTCGGGTCTAACAACCTTCACTTTACCCGGAAGAGGGTCTTTACAGCTGAGGGTGAATGACGAGCCCGGCGGTTTGTTGCAACTTTGTGACTTTATTGCATGCAGCCATCCACCAAGCTAGAGCACCTATACATGCACTCACTGTCGCCGCTCCCTCACCTCTCTCGCCCACTCACTCACTGACGTCACTCACCTCTCATGCGGTCATATTTTAAAGGGCCACACACACACACACACATACGCTACTCTCATAACAACTAACAAGACATCATGGCGAAGCCAGAAGTCAAGTTTTTTAACATGGAGACATTCTCAATACTTTTCTTTTGTCGAGCACAAAGAAAATAACATTTTAGTTAAATGTAAGTTGTGTCTTGGATCAAAGATCCTATCTACTTAGAGTTAAAGTTAAAGTGCCATTATGTTGCAGCTATTTAAAATAGTTTTGTCAATTTTTTCTGGCCTGAAATAAATTGGCCCTTTGAAACATATCTTTGTCTTTGTGTGTTGTATGTAGACCACATTGCTTTCTGAGTTCAGTGATGCAAATGCATGTCAAGTTGATCAACAGATTGTATTATTCTCCAGTGCAATAACAGTACTGAAATGAAGGCTAAAAGGGCATTAATGGGAGCCTTAAAAAAGGGGGGGGGGGGGGGGGGGGGGGGGGAAGAAGTAACTAAATAATTACTTTTCACAGTAACGCATTACTTTTTGGTGTAAGTAACTGAATTAGTAACTGAGTTACTTTTGAAATAAAGTAACTAGTAATTGTAACTAGTTACTGGTTTTCAGTAACTAACCCAACACTGGGTATTATACATCAGGAAGTGTTGTGTAAGAAAGTGTTAAAAATAAAACCATCAAAAGCCATCTTTTGTATAAAGATAAGTTAGGTTAATTATTTTTTATCTTACGGTATATCAAAAATAATTTAAGCAAAATTTTATTGAAATATTGTCGGTGTGGCCCTCCAGCAGTGCTCGGGTTGCTCATGCGGCCCCCGGTAAAAATTAATTGCCCACCCCTGCATTAAGGTATCTGATTTTCACAAACACTCTCTAGATTCTTGGAAGTTGGCCTATAAACACAACTTCTCCCCACATAGATGTGTTCTTTGGAATAACCAATACATATTACACAGAAACAAACAATGCGTTGGGAAAAAAATATAATTTGTTTTTTCAAAAAAAAATTTGATAGGAAAGGAATGTCTTTGGATTATATTCTATTTACTGAAAAAACTAATATTGACATGAGTATTATTGACTATGAAAACTTGATAAATAGCATTCCAGCCCAGCTTCTTCGGCTGGTTAAATCTTATCTACAGTAGGAACAGCACAAAGGTGGTTTACCAGGCTTAATGATAGCTGGGAGAAGCTTCCTAGATCAAAAATGTAACAACAAACATGTAAGAAGTTCTCTGAATTCAGATAAAAGTTGTCCACCAAAAGCTGTCGCATCCTGGAGGAACTCATAGTGATTTCTGGTAAACTAAACACATTTGTCATCCCAAATAAAACTAAAGAAGTACACATCAAAATAATTCCTACATTTTACCCCTGTAACTCCTATTTAGCCAAATTCATACAAGATGTAGTTGGAGAGGAGCCAGATGAGGTGGTTCGGGCATCTGGTCAGGATGCCACCCAAACGCCTCCCTAGGGAGGTGTGTAGGGCACGTCCGACCGGTAGGAGGCCACGGGGAAGACCCAGGACACGTTGGAAGACTATGTCTCCCGGCTGGCCTGGGAACGCCTCTGGATCCCCCTTAAAGAGCTGGACGAAGTGGCTGGGGAGAGGGAAGTCTGGGCTTCCCTGCTTAGGCTGCTGCCCCCGCGACCCGACCTCGGATAAGCGGAAGAAGATGGATGGATGGATGGATAAAAAAGAATCAATCACCCATTTGTTTTTTGATTGTCCTTTCTCCCAATTGTTTTGGAATGAAGGGTCATTTATTGTGATTAGTACTTAGCATACAATTTCTGAGTTAAAACAAGAAACGGTTTTGTTTTTCCATTGTAATTTTAATCAAGAGTTGGGGAATGCAATAAAACTGTGATGTATTTTCGGTACATTTCACATTCATAAATCCAGAGTGTTATCATGCAACCCAAATATTGTTTTACTCTGGACTAAAAAAGTTTGTGCAACTTACTAGTAATCACAAATGGAAACGCAGTACAGATTGGTGTCTTATCCCATTGTGCTGTGCACTACAAGCTCAAACGCTAGCTTACCTCTTGCCATATCTTGGCGATGTGTTACTACGCTGAAAAAAGAGTTCCTCAGTGTTCGCTCTTACAATAACAACGTCGCTACAACTTGGTTATTATACAGGTTTTGGAACATAAATTAAGTATTGTTGACGGGTTTTGAATGCATTTTTAAAGTGATTCAGAGGTAGAAACGATTGCTCCCATTAGCTGCATTGCTAGCCACCTACAATAAGGCGAATATTACAAATTAGAATGCAAAGAAACTAAAGCTTGTCTTGTCTCATAACGATTGTGAACGATAGGCAAAATTCCCCCTAAAAGGTGCAGTTCCCCTCTAAGGGGTGGACTGCGCAGACCAGACGCGCCATGATTAGAAATTTAACAGTCAGCGTTTGACGTCACGACATGACTGCAGTCACAAAACGGCAGACGAAGAACTCCAGAGAGCGGGGAAGCGAGTAAACATCACGGACGGTGAAAAGTATAAAAAGCAAGTCTTTTTAAACATATAATATTAATAATACCTGGGATTTATATAGCGCTTTTCTAAGTACCCAAAGTCGCTTTACATGTTAAAAACCCATCATTCATTCACACCTGGTGGTGGTAAGCTACTTTCGTAGCCACAGCTGCCCTGGGGTAGACTGACGGAAGCGTGGCTGCCAATTTGCGCCTACGGCCCCTCCGACCACCACCTATCATTCATTCAACATTCATGAGCGGCACCGGGGGCAAGGGTGAAGTGTCCTGCCCAAGGACACAATGACATGGTAAGAGGAGGGGAGCGAACCTGCAACCTCAGGTTTCTGACACGGGCGCTCTACCCACTACGCCATGCCGCCATATTGCCTGTTATGAATGTTATTGCATTTGCGGGCTCTCGTTAAAGTTATATTTTGAATGGCAGACCATTTTTCGGGGTTCTACGGTTAGCTACTGTACTATAAGTAGCAGTTTCTTAGTGAAAATAGTACAGCTAAATTAGGTAACATAATAGTTTTGTCTCTGTTGTAAGCTCGCTTCATAGTTGAAAAAAAGTTGCAATTTGAAGCGCTAGCTAGCTAGTTGGCATGTGGCTAATAGCAGCTAGCCTGTTCACATTAGTTGTAGAAGTATTGTGATGCAAAGAGTGTTTAACTTAGTCAGGAAGCGTCAAAGGCCTCGTTCACACTGCAGGCCAATTCCGATTTTTTTTTTTGCCCGTTTACGACCTGTATCAGATTTTTTCATGTCGGTGTGAACAGTGCAATTCCGAATTTTTTCTTTTATACAGTAAGTGGAACTAAATCGGATTCAGCCGCGTCACCAGACAGATTTCACTGGGGCAAGTGCCCCAGTATTGATCCGCAGTGCCATGGTAAAAATTTCACCAATAAAAAAAAATAACTTCAGAGTTTTAAGTCTACATAGCATAGACCAGTGTTTTTCAACCACTGTGTCATGAGATACAGTCTGCTGTGCCGTGGGAGATTATCTAATTTCACCTATTTGGGTTAAAAATATTTTTTGCAAGCCAGTAATTATAGTCTGAAAATTATGCGTTGTTGTTGATCGTCTGTGCTGTCTACAGCTCGGCAGAGTAACTATGTTATACACTTTCATATCAGTAGGTGGCAGCAGGTAGCTAATTGCTTTGTAGATACCTCTGAGTCATTTGATTTTGAATGTCGATGGCAGAAATACAAAACCTCCCATATGAGGAAAAAACAAAAAACACTTTTTTGGAAAACAAAAAAACAATCAGTTTCTTACAGAATGCATTTTGGTCAGGTGACTTTTTTGTTACAAGGAAATGTACTGCATTGCCGCAGTACATTTCAGGTGGTTAATCAAAGATCTAGACAACAACATACTCTGATATGATTGAATATTTAAAATAACTATTTATGGTTTTTTTTATGATAAATAAGTGCTGAATACGTTGTTTTTTTCTCGCGCACGTTGCACGCTCTCATTAATTATTTGTGCCCCAGGTGTGCTCCTACTTGCCAACCCTCCCGAATTTTCCGGGAGACTCCCGAATTTCAGTGCCTCTCCCGAAAATCTCCTGGGAGAACCATTCTCCCGAATTTCTCCCGATTTCCAGCCGGACTTAAGGCACGCCCCTCCAGGTCCGTGCGGACCTGAGTGAGGACAGCCTGTCGTCACATCCGCTCTTTACTTTAAACTTCAGAACCGACTCCCACACTTGCCATCAGGGTGTACAATACAACGTAAACCGTCGACCAACCAAAAAGTTACTTTTTGGTTGGCCGACCGTTTAAAAAGTAACGGTTTACGTTGTATTGCGCACCCTGGCAGCAAGTGTGGGAGTCGGTTCTGAAGTATGAAGTAAAGAAACGTAACTTCATCACCTCGCCTGGTTATTGACTCCAACCCAGCATATTACCTATGCTCCTTCAAAGGCTGTGCTACTGGCTGCAAAGCATTGCACTTTCAAATACAACAATGAGTAGAGAGGAGTGTTATGTGTGTATATGTGTAAATAAATGAACAATGAAATTCAAGTATTTATTTTATTTATATGTGTATATATATGTATTTTATATTTTATACATACACTACCGTTCAAAAGTTTGGGGTCACATTGAAATGTCCTTATTTTTTAAGGAAAAGCACTGTACTTTTCAATGAAGATAACTTTAAACTAGTCTTAACTTTAAAGAAATACACTCTATACATTGCTAATGTGGTAAATGACTATTCTAGCTGCAAATGTCTGGTTTTTGGTGCAATATCTACATAGGTGTATAGAGGCTCATTTCCAGCAACTATGACTCCAGTGTTCTAATGGTAAAATGTGTTTGCTCATTGGCTCAGAAGGCTAATTGATGATTAGAAAACCCTTGTGCAATCATGTTCACACATCTGAAAACAGTTTAGCTCGTTACAGAAGCTACAAAACTGACCTTCCTTTGAGCAAAATTGAGTTTCTGGAGCATCACATTTGTGGGGTCAATTAAACGCTCAAAATACCCAGAAAAAGAGAACTTTCATCTGAAACTCGACAGTCTATTCTTGTTCTTAGAAATGAAGGCTATTCCACAAAATTGTTTGGGTGACCCCAAACTTTTGAACGGTAGTGTATATAGCTAGATACATATACATATATAGCTAGAATTGACTGAAAGTCAAGTATTTATTTTATTTATATATTTTATATATACACTACCGTTCAAAAGTTTGGGGTCACAAGTTTGTGGAATAGCCTTCATTTGTAAGAACAAGAATAGACTGTCGAGTTTCAGATGAAAGTTCTCTTTTTCTGGCCATTTTGAGCGTTTAATTGACCCCACAAATGTGATGCTCCAGAAACTCAGTCTGCTCAAAGGAAGGTCAGTTTTGTAGCTTCTGTAACGAGCTAAACTATTTTCAGATGTGTGGAACATGATTGCACAAGGGTTTTCTAATCATCAATTAGCCTTTTGAGCCAATGAGCAAACACATTGTACCACTAGAACACTGGAGTGATAGTTGCTGGAAATGGGCCTCTATACACCTATGTAGATATTGCACCAAAAACCAGACATTTGCAGCTAGAATAGTCATTTACCACATTAGCAATGTATAGAGTGTATTTCTTTAAAGTTAAGACTAGTTTAAAGTTATCTTCATTGAAAAGTACAGTGCTTTTCCTTCAAAAATAAGGACATTTCAATGTGACCCCAAACTTTTGAACAGTAGTGTATATAAGAAATAGTTGAATCTAAGGGAATTCTAGCTATAAATATACTCCTCCCCCCGCCCCCTGGCCCCGCCCACCTCCCCCCCAAATCTCCCGAATTTGGAGGTCTCAAGGTTGGCAAGTAGTACAGTATTAGGTCTTGTGACGCCCCTGAGGGAAACTCAAACTCACTGTGTCAAAGAGCAATACCTCCATCTTAAAAAACGGTTTAGTTTTCATTTAATATTTCATAGTACAACAATTTAAATCCCCAGTAAAAACAAACGGGGGGAAAAAAACTGATGTTTTTTCTTTCATTTGCAGACACCGGAAGTTTTATTTTGAATTTAGTAGAAGCGGGGATAAAGCCATGGTGTTGCTATAAGAGCATGCTAGACTTAAAAGATACAACAGTATCCCCGCTTTTACTTTGAAAAAAAAACTTTCCTGTGTCAAAATCCATCCATCAAAATGTGAAAAAAAACACATTTTTGGTCGTTTTCTCCGTTTATGTTGCTCGATATTTTGACTTTTGTTATATGAATGAAAATCCTAATGTTTTAGATGTTATTGCTCTTCGACACCAAACAAATACAAACACTTTGTTTTTCTATTTTTTGGGGGGACTTTTAACATAAAATTCGAGTCATTTCCCCCATATCTATTTCCATATATGAAATAAAATAAATTACTTTTTTTTTACTTTACTTTCCAAAACGTGTTATTTTTCGGTGTCGAATAGCAACAACGATATGTGAAAACGGTTGGATTTACATTTTATATTTCATATAATAAAAAATCAATAATTTCATATTTCATATACAAAAATGAAAATTACTATTCTGCAGAACAGATTATTATATATTCCTGTCACCGGAAGCGGAAGATACTAGTTAAAGACAAGATCGTGGGCTGACTTGTAGGTGGGAAAAGTATCATATGAAAAAGAAAAGAACATTTATTGACAAAGTATACTCTAACCACTGAAACTTAGACTTAGACTAAGACTTAGACAAACTTTATTGATCCACAAGAGAAATTGTTCCGCACAGTAGCTCAGTTACAAAGGATTGAAAGGGTATGGATGGAAAGGATAATGCAGGTATAAGACCAAAAATGTACATAGTAGCAATATAAAATATAACATATATGTAATATTTACGTATTATATATACAGTATATAATATATACTGATATGTTGTATTATTATATGGTATTTTTATATAGTATATACAATATATAACAAATCCCAATTACCATGTACAATATTACAGTATATGTAACAGCTGCAGCAAAAAAAAAGGGCAGCATAAAATAGAGAGTAGATCCAGCAGAAAAAATACATTATAAACAAAGAGAGGTAGCTAGAGGCTAACCTTTCCTGTGATAAAATGGCAACCAAGGTAATCAAAAAGGTTAACCAACGAACAAGATTTCCCTACAGAATCTCCTCTCTGGTCAACAAAAGCACCTTGAGGATTCTGGCGGGAACTCTCGTTCAACCCTTTTTCGATTACGCATGCACCTCCTGGTACCCTAGCACCTCCAAAACCCTCAAATCTAAACTCCAAACATCTCAGAACAAGCTAGTCAGGTTACTGCTAGACCTCCACCCCAGATCCCACCTCACACCTACCCACTTCTCTAAAGTGGGCTGGCTCAAGGTGGAGGACAGAGTTAAACAACTAGCACTGAGCCTAGTCTATAAAATCCGCTACACCTCCCTGATACCGAAGTACATGTCAGACCACTTCCTTAACGTAAATGACCGCCATAACCACAACACCAGGGGGAGCTCCACTAACCACGTTAAACCCAGATTCCGAACTAACAAAGGTCTTAACTCATTCTCTTTCTATGCCACATCAATGTGGAATGCGCTCCCAACAGGTATAAAAGAAAGGGCATCTCTATCCTCCTTCAAAACCGCAATAAAAGTTCACCTCCAGGCAGCTACAACCCTAAACTAACACCCTCCCCGGATTGCTAACAATCAAATGTAAACAATTAAATGCAGATACTTTTTCTTATGCCTTCTGATCTCTCTCTCTCTCTCTCTCTCTCTCTCTCTCTCTCTCTCTCTCTCTCTCTCTCTCTCTCTCTCTCTCTCTCTCTCTCTCTCTCTCTCTCTCTCTCTCTCTCTCTCTCTCTCTCTCTCTCCACTACTTGATGTCCATATCCTACACCCCCCACCCTCCACACCCCTGATTGTAAATAATGTAAATAATTAATTGTGATTATCTTGTGTGATGACTGTATTATGATGATAGTATATATGATAGTATATATCTGTATCATGAATCAATTTAAGTGGACCCCGACTTAAACAAGTTGAAAAACGTATTCGGGTGTTACCATTTAGTGGTCAATTGTACGGAATATGTACTTCACTGTGCAACCTACTAATAAAAGTCTCAATCAATCAATCAATCAAAGCTAACATAGAAGCGGTCAGGTAATCTACAGATATCATTTATTGCTGTATGGCGAGTGATTATACAGCTGGATGGAGTGCGGAATGAAGGAGTTCTTGAATCGCACAGGGTGGGAATGAAGCTGAAGGAGCCTGTTGGAGTATGAGCTCCGCCGTCCCTCAATTGTCTGGTGGAGTGGGTAGGCAGGATTGTCCATGATGGCAATTGTTTGGCCGACTTCCCGGATCAGTTTGTCAATACGGTTTAAGTCCATTTTGCTGGTACTGCTCCCCAACCAACAACTGCAAAGTACAGGGCACTGGCCACAACAGACTGAAAAAAAAGATCTCCAACAGCTTGCTCCACACATTAAAGGACCTAAGCTTACTCATGAAAAAGAGTCCGCTCATGCCCTTCTTGTATACAGCTTTGCTGTTGTCCTTCCAGTCCAGTCTGCTGTTCGAGTGGACTCCCAGGTACTTGTACTGCCCCACTACTGCCACCTCCCGGCCCTGGTTGTTGATGGGTTCCACTGGGGTAATGTTCTTCTTGAAGTCGATGACCAGCTCCTTGGTACACATTAAGGAGCAGATGGTTCGCCTGAGACCACTCCACAAAGTCAGCGATCAATGTACCTCTCCGATACACCCGACCACAGCAGAGTCATCAGAGTATTTCTGCAGGTGGCAGGACCTGGAACTATACTGGAAGTCTGAGGTGTACAGGGTGAACAGGAAAGGAGACATGACAGTCCTCTGTGGAGTACCTACACCACTGACCACAGTATCCGACAGGGAGCTCCCCAATTGCACAAACTGGGGCCTATCAGACAAGTAATTAGTGATCCAGGAGACAATGGATGAACTGACACCCATCCTGAGCAACTTGTTGCTCATCAGATTGACTGAATGGTGTTAAAGGCACTGGAGAAATCAAAGAACATTATCCTCACAGTGCCCCTCCCACCATCCAGGTGAGAGTGAGCGCGATGCATCAGGTAGTTTAACAGCATCATCCACTCCTACATGTGGCTGATACGTAAACTGTAGAGGGTCCAGGGAAGGAGCCGCCAGGGGTCTCAGCTGATCCAGCACAAGTCTCTCGAGTGGGCACCGGCTCTATGCAGGATGTTTTCCATATCGCTGGTATCCTTTCTAACTTCAGACTCAGGTTGAAGATGAAGTGCAGGATCTCAGTCAGCTGAGCAGAACAAGTCTTCAGGACCCAGGGGTTGACTTGGTCAGGGCCTGCTGACTTGGCTGGGTTGACTCTCTCCAACTGTCGTCTCACATGGCCAGGTGTCAGACACACTGGGCTGGCTTTCTCAGTGGGGGTGGAAATGGGGGGATGAGAAACAGCAGTGGCAGGCAACAGTGAAGGAGTTTGTGGATTGATGGTCAGCAGAGGTGTGAGGACAGGAGTAGTGGGGGGAGGGCCAGTAAGGGGTGCATTGCTAAATCTATTGAAAAACAAGTTCAGCTCGTTGGCTCTGTCTACATCCCCGTCCAGCAATTTGGCTTTGTTATTGAAGCCTGTGATGGTTTTAATGCCCTTCCAAAACATCCCGAATATTATTCTGCTGGAGTTTCTGTAGGTATATTTTCCTTCTCCCAGCTGAACTTAAAGCTGCCACTGTATCCTCCTCAACTCATCCTGATCACCAGATCTGAAGGCTAGTTTATTTTTATACAGCAGCACCTTTAGCTGGCTGGTGATCCAGGGCGTGTTGTTTGGGTAACAAAGGACAGTTTTTGTAGGGAGAACGAGGGCATCAGGGTGTTTAGTCTGTTGCCTAACAACAGCGGCATGAATGGTGTCGCAAGCAGCAGCCTTATCTGCAGAAGGAGGGATGTACACTGCCATGAAGATTACAGAAGTAAACTCCCTTGGCAAATAATATGGTCAAATTCCGACAGCCAGAAGTTGGATGTCCAGCATACAAACACACTCCTTTACAGTAATATGTCCAGGATTACACCACCTCTCGTTCACCAAGATGGCAATCCCACTACCTTTCTTCTTACCGCTCAGGAGTCTGTCTCTATTCGCCCCTGAGGTTGTGAAGCCGGGTAGAGGCGCGCTGTGGTACGGGAAGTCCGCGTATAGCCAAGTCTCCGTAAAGCACATGATACTGCACACAGCGTACTCCTTTTGAGTTCGGATGAGCCCGAACAATTTGTCCATTTTATTTGTCAAAGACCGCACGTTCTCCATGAGGACAGAGGGAATTTCAGGCTTAAATTTCCTTCTCCGCTCCTTCATCTTTGGGCCGGCATGGCATCCCTGGCGCTTTTTCCGTAGTTCCACAGGAATATCCGGCCGCGATCCCAACAGCGCTGGCAAGTAGAGCGCAAACAGCTCCTTGCGTGTGTAAATAAAGGCTGCTCAACTGATCAAAGCCAAGCACAAAACGGCGCGAAAAGAAAAAGAAAAGTAACGAAAACACACAAAAGCGCTTAAGAACCATAATTAGTGGTTTATGGAAAAGATAAGTGATTTAAAAAAAAGCAAGAAAAGTTGAGAATAATAGCAAAAATAAAGTAAAATGAAGGAAGTCGCAGGAGCTACTATGATGTGCTGCCACTCTTTCAGGCGCATCAAAGAAGAAGAAAAAAGACATTGTAAATAAAATCCCTAGACAAGACACAATAGAAACACAAATCAGGAGGAGGAAATGGAACTGGATTGGTCACACACGGCATAGACACAATAGATCAATCACGAAACATGCTCAAACATGAAACCCGCAAGGCAAGAGGAAGAGAGGAAGGCCTAGAGCCAAATGGAGAAGAACCACAGAGCAGGAGATGAAGGCGCAAGGGCTGTCATGGCAACAACTGGAGCGGAGGGCACAAGACTGAAGGGGATGGAGGAGTTTCTTCAATGGTCTATGTTCCTTAGGGAATTTAAAGGCCTAAGTAAGAAAGTAAATAAAATATACAAATGTATGATACTATAATATAATAATATAATATATCAGTATATATTATATACTGTATATATTAGGGATTTGAATCTTTGGGTGTCCCACGATTCGATTCAATATCGATTCTTGGGGTCACGATTCGATTCAAAATCGATTATTTTTTTCAATTCAACACGATTCTCGATTCAAAAACGATTTTTTTTCCCGATTCAAAACGATTGTCTATTCATTCAATACATAGGATTTCAGCAGGATCTACTCCAGTCTGCTGACATGCAAGCAGAGTAGTAGATTTTTGTAAAAAGCTTTTATAATTGTAAAGGACAATGTTTTATCAACTGATTGCAATATATGTAAATTTGTTTTAACTATTAAATGAACCAAAAATATGACTTATTTTATTTTTGTGAAAATATTGGACACAGTGTGTTGTCAAGCTTATGAGATGCGATGCAAGTGTAAGCCACTGTGACACTATTGTTCATTTATTTTTATTTTTATAAATGTCTAATGATAATGTCAATGAGGGATTTTTAATCACTGCTATGTTGAAATTGTAACTAATATTGATTTTGTTGTTGATAATATTCATTTTTGTTTCACTACTTTTGGTTTGTTCTGTGTCGTGTTTGTGTCTCCTCTCAATTGCTCTGTTTATTGCAGTTCTGAGTGTTGCTGGGTTGGGTTTGGTTTTGGAATTGGATTGTATTGTTATGGTATTGCTGGTATTGTTTTGTTGGATTGATTAATTTAAAAAATAATAATAATAATAATAATAATTTAATTTAAAAATTTTAAAAAATAAAATCGATTTTTTTAAAATGAGAATCGTTTCTGAATCGCACAACGTGAGAATCGCGATTCGAATTCGAATACATTTTTCCCCATCCCCCTAGTATATATAATATATAAATTTTACATATTTATATTGATACTATTATACATTTTAGTCTACTTTATACCTACATTATCCTTTCCATCCTTACCCTTTCCATCCTTTGTAACTGAGCAACTGTGTGGAACAATTTCCCTTGTGGATCAATAAAGTTTGTCTAAGTCTAAGTCTAATTTCTTTAACTGAATGAATCCCGGAAGTATATTCTTCTTCATGTTGCTTTTTGGTGGTTTGTTGTCGTCACTGGAAGTGTTTTGTGTGGTTTGTTGATACTATAATATAATAATATAATATATCAGTATATATTATATACTGTATATATTAGGGATTTGAATCTTTGGGTGTCCCACGATTCGATTCAATATCGATTCTTGGGGTCACGATTCGATTCAAAATCGATTATTTTTTTCAATTCAACACGATTCTCGATTCAAAAACGATTTTTTTTCCCGATTCAAAACGATTGTCTATTCATTCAATACATAGGATTTCAGCAGGATCTACTCCAGTCTGCTGACATGCAAGCAGAGTAGTAGATTTTTGTAAAAAGCTTTTATAATTGTAAAGGACAATGTTTTATCAACTGATTGCAATGTATGTAAATTTGTTTTAACTATTAAATGAACCAAAAATATGACTTATTTTATTTTTGTGAAAATATTGGACACAGTGTGTTGTCAAGCTTATGAGATGCGATGCAAGTGTAAGCCACTGTGACACTATTGTTCATTTATTTTTATTTTTATAAATGTCTAATGA
The DNA here is from genome assembly GCF_033978785.1 of Entelurus aequoreus. Classification (NCBI taxonomy): domain Eukaryota; kingdom Metazoa; phylum Chordata; class Actinopteri; order Syngnathiformes; family Syngnathidae; genus Entelurus; species Entelurus aequoreus. Next base: position 25,154,172 of record NC_084747.1, on the reverse strand, counting down.
TAATGTCAATGAGGGATTTTTAATCACTGCTATGTTGAAATTGTAACTAATATTGATTTTGTTGTTGATAATATTCATTTTTGTTTCACTACTTTTGGTTTGTTCTGTGTCGTGTTTGTGTCTCCTCTCAATTGCTCTGTTTATTGCAGTTCTGAGTGTTGCTGGGTTGGGTTTGGTTTTGGAATTGGATTGTATTGTTATGGTATTGCTGGTATTGTTTTGTTGGATTGATTAATTTAAAAAAAAATAATAATAATAATAATAATTTAATTTAAAAATTTTAAAAAATAAAATCGATTTTTTTAAAATGAGAATCGTTTCTGAATCGCACAACGTGAGAATCGCGATTCGAATTCGAATACATTTTTCCCCATCCCCCTAGTATATATAATATATAAATTTTACATATTTATATTGATACTATTATACATTTTAGTCTACTTTATACCTACATTATCCTTTCCATCCTTACCCTTTCCATCCTTTGTAACTGAGCAACTGTGTGGAACAATTTCCCTTGTGGATCAATAAAGTTTGTCTAAGTCTAGTCTAATTTCTTTAACTGAATGAATCCCGGAAGTATATTCTTCTTCATGTTGCTTTTTGGTGGTTTGTTGTCGTCACTGGAAGTGTTTTGTGTGGTTTGTTGTTGAGTGTCATTTGCACGGTTAACAAAAACGGGTAATGTATAAAGTTAAATAAATTATTAAAAAAACAAGGAATAATAATATAGACTCTAATTACTCCACCAAATGGAAATATGACAGCATGCAGTGGTACTGTTTCGACAGTAGTAATGTCTGATTGGTTTAAGTGAGTGTCAATCAAATTATTAGCCAGCGTTGACTAGGCGTTGACGGTCCAACGCCTTCAAGCGATATAATTGGTTTGCTCCTTCACTAGACCTAGCTACTATTGGTCTAAAATCTTGTCAATCACCGCCCTTCTCTTCGATGAAAGCCAAAATAGCAATCTGAGCGGTGATGTCTCACGAGTCAAGTGATACTGCTGCCAAACGCTTGCTAACATTTCATACCACAAATTAGTCTCTTGGAGCCACTTTCTTTTTAACAGTTTTTATTTTTTGTATTTCAATGTTGCCATTGAATTACACAGACTCACGTGTTGAATGGTTCTAATTCGGGATCGTGTTGTAATAAACCAGGAATGGAGGCATGCACATACGACTTATTTGTTTGTCTTGTCTTTATTGTCTTGTGTCTCCCTCTTTTTTTTTTTAAAATTGATATGAACATACGATCAAGAAATAATAAGCAAAACAAAACAAGTACAGAAACAATACAAAAACAGTACAAAACAGTGCCAGGAGGTACAACCTCAATAAAGTAAATAAAATAGAATGATATATATATATATATATATATATATATATATATATATATATATATATATATATATATATATATATATATATATATATATATATATATATATATATATATATATATATATACATATATATATATATATATATATATTATATAGTTTTTTAAAGGCACAAAAAAACAGGTCGGGTGTTGAGAAACTTACATTTATGATTATAAAACTTAGTCAATAGTATAATAAGGTTAAGTTAAATCCTCTGCATTTGACCCATCCCCTTGTTCACCCCCTGGGAGGTGAGGGGAGCAGTGAGCAGCAGCGTTAGGAATCATTTTGGTGATTTAACCCCCAATTCCAACCCTTGATGCTGAGTGCCAAGCAGGAAGGTAATGGGTCCTATTTTTATAGTCTTTGGTATGACTCGGTTTGAACTCACAACCTACCGATCTCTACTCTACTCTAACCACTAGGCCACTGAGTAGGTGGTAAAATTAATTTTCAAGTTTTTTTTTCATACAATGTAAATCCAAATAGCACATCTTTAAAACAAAGCACAAATATGTCATGAATATTGTCCAGAATGAAACGACAGATGCCCTGCCACAGTGATCGAGTGCAAGTCCAAAACAGGTGGTAAACAGTCTCTGGATGCATGTTACATAAGGCAGTGTTTTACAACCACTGTGCCGTGGCACACTAGTGTGCCGTGAGATTCTAAATATTTTTTTGCAAACCAGTAATTATAGTCTGCAAATTATGTGTTGTTGTTGAGTGTCTGTGCTGTCTACAGCTCAGCAGAGTAACTGTGTAATACTCTTTCATATAAATAGGTGGCAGCAGGGAGCTAATTGCTTTGTAGATGTCGGAAACAGCGGGAGGCAGTGTGAAGGTAAAAAGGTGTCCAATGCTTAAACCAAAAATAAACAAAAGGTGAGTGCCCCTAAGAAAAAGCATTGAAGCTTAGGGAAGGCTATGGAAAACGAAACTAAAACTGAACTGGCTACTAAGTAAACAAAAACAGAATGCTGGAGGACAACAAAGACTTGCTGTGGAGCAAAGACGCGTCCACAATGTACATCCGAACATGACATGACAACCGACAATGTCCCCACAAAGAATGATGAAAAACAACTGAAATATTCTTGACTGCTAAAACAAATTAGATGCGGGAAATATCGCTCAAAGGAAGACATGAAACTGCTACAGGAAAATACCATAAAAAGAGAAAAAGCCACCTAAATAGGAGCGCAAGACAAGAACTAAAACACTACACACAGGAAAACACCAAAAAACTCAAAATAAGTCACGGTGTGATGTGACAGGTCATGACAGTACACCTACTTTGAGACAAGAGCTATAGTGATGCATGCATGATTATGGTTTGAATTCATATCCAACAATTGTGACAACGACTTTTTACTGTCAACTGAGGTTGTTTTTTTTAATGATTTCTGCTGGTGGTGTGCCTCTGGATTTTTTCAACGCAAAAAATGTGCCTTGGCTCAAAAAAGGTTGAAAAACACTGACATAAGGTGCAGGTAACATCAATGTCCTTCTTTTAACATCCATTTTTCTGTTCTCAATTGTTGATGACTGAAGTGATGATAACAACCAAACCAACCCACCCACACACATCCCACACCCCGGATTGTAAATAATTCAATGTATATACCCTGATGATTATCTTGTGTGATGACTGTATTATGATGATAGTATATATCTGTATCATGAATCAATTTAAGTGGACCCCGACTTAAACAAGTTGAAAAACTTATTCGGGTGTTACCATTTAGTGGTCAATCGTACGGAATATGTACTTCACTGTGCAACCTACTAATAAAAGTCTCAATCAATCAATCAATCAATCAATCAATCAATCAATCAATCAATCAATCAATCAATCAATCAATCAATCAATCAATCAATCAATCAATCAATCAATCAATCAATCAATCAATCAATCAATCAATCAATCAATCAATCAATCAATCAAATCGGTTTAGTCTCCCTCTTTTTCCGGCAATACTCGAACGCCTTACTTCCTATCAAAAACGTCACTTCCCTATCTCTCTCCGGAAGTCCCGCCCCCCAGCCAAAGTCATTGGCTAACACCCCCGTGCCAGCCTCGACATCATGTAGTTGAGGCAACGGAGCGGAGGACGGAAAGGGAAAGCAGCAAAGCAGCAAAGCGTCAGTTTCGGAAGCAGCCTCGAAGTGGAGGACGGATTTTCGCGGTGAGCTCCGCCGCCACACGACGGGACGCAAGGCGAATAACAACCAGGAGATTAACCGTCTCGGTTTGTCGTCGAGAACATCAATTTCCTGGCCGGGTGAGACGACCACAACACGGTGTCGCCTCCAGACAAGCAACGTCCAGGTAATAATAATTGTCACTAAATCGACATCTTCTTCGGTTTCGCTTGCAAACATTCCCGAACATATTTTCGCTAATTACCGCCTCTCGCTTTTCTGTAAACACACACTCGTCACTGAGGAAAGCTCAACTAACCAGTTTATTAGTGAAACCTTGCACAACACACTGCTAGCTTTACCCACCATTTTATAGTCCAGCAATGCACCAATATGGCCCTGACGATGGATTATGTCATATTTGTTGGGGTTTTTTTAAACGTGGAAAACTAATAACATGCATCCGTGTATTTATTTAGCGGCTGTGAGGCGCCATTGCTTCCCTTTCCTGGAAGGTAGCAGGTGACGTTGATGAGTTATAGCTAATTAAAATGAATGGAAAACACCCGTGTGTAATAAAAACGATTATGTGTAAAGATGTGTAACTAAAGCTGTCAAATAGGGCTGGGCGATACGGCCTTTTATTAATAGGTCATTATTTTTTAGGCCATGTCACGATACACGATATATATCTCGATATTTTGCCTTAGCCTTGAATTAACCCTTGATGCATATAACCACACCAGTATGATGATTCTATGTGTCTACATTAAAACATTATTGTTCATGCTGCATTAATATATGCAAATTTTAAACTTTCATGCAGAGAGGGAAATCACAACTAAGTCAATTTACCAAAACTGTATTTCTTAAGCAGTGGCACAAACATTCATGTCATTTCAAAACAGAACGTGCAAGATTGTCAGACATTTTAAAACAAAGGATTAGTGCACTTTTGTGCATGATGTCACTAAGTTCCCGTTTACACTTAGCCGGCTAAGGTTATCCAGGGTAAATCACACCTAACCTTATCCGTGTCCACACACAACAATGCCACCCTTTAAGACCCCCGCCCCCTTCTGTCCACCGGCGCAATGCGACCTAGTACCGTATTTTCCGCACTATAAAGCGCACCGGATTATAAGGCGCACCTTCAATGAATGGCATATTTCAAAACTTTGTTCATGTATAAGGCGCACCGGATTATAAGGCGCACCTATGCATCCATTAGATGGAGCTGCGCTAAAGGGAATGTCAACAAAACAGTCAGATAGGTCAGTCAAACTTTATTAATAGATTACAAACCAGCGTTCTGAGAACTCTGTTCACTCCCAAAATGAATAAACAGCTGATTTACTATTGTTACGGTAAATCAAACGTTAGTGCAATCACAATATAGTAACACTCGAAATAGTGCAGAGCAATAACAATATCAATAACTCAACGTTGCTCAAACGTTAATGTCACACAACACACAAAATAAACATGTAAAGCTCACTTTATGAAGTTATTCCTCATCCACGAATCGCTCAAATTCTTCTTCTTCAGTGTCCGAATTAAACAGTTGGTCGAATACGGCATCCAACATCAATCAATCAATCAATGTTTATTTATATAGCCCTAAATCACAAGTGTCTCAAAGGGCTGTACAAGCCACAACGACATCCTCGGTACAGAGCCCACATACGGGCAAGGAAAAACTCACCCCAGTGGGACGTCATGGAACATGCCAGGCTCTGTCTCGTCGAAGTCGTCATTAATCGAGTCAGTGTCGCTGCTGTTGTCTAGCAGTTCAGTGACAATTCCTGCCTTCTTCAAAGCTCGGACCACAGTTGAGACTGAATCAGCCCAGGCATTTACGATCCACTGGCAGATAGTGGCGTATGTCGTCCGGCGCTGTCTCCCTGTCTTGGTGAACGTGTGTTCGCCTTCTGTCATCCGTGTTCTACTACGTGACTGATCGCTTTGAGTTTAAACTCTGCGTCGTAAGCGTGTCTCTTAATAGGAGCCATTTTGGGGTCTTTACATAAACACACAAATGGAAATGGAATGTCATATATCCCAGCATGCACCGCACGCTTCTTCTTCTACGGGGGCGGCTGCTCACCATAGAAGAAGAACTTCTTCTTCTACGGGGGAAAAAGAAGTTGGCGGCTGTTTACCGTAGTTGCGAGACCTAAACTTTATGAAAATGAAGTTTAGGTTTGTTGTGGCTCAATATTGGTCCATATCTAAGGCGCACCAGATTATAAGGCGCACTGTCAGCTTTTGACAAAATTGGAGGGTTTTAGGTGCGTCTTATAGTGCGGAAAATACGGTACACATGCGTAGAAATAAAAAATAAAATAAGCGTCCTTCTGCTTTCCAGTAGATTTCTTTACTTCACTGTGAAGTTATTTAAAAGACCTATATTGTAAATAGTTTGCTGTGCATTTTACATTTGTTTGCTGTGTTTTGTGTGCAAGTTTTTAAATTAAAATGTATCTCCTTTGAACAATAACCAATGTTGTGGTATTTCAATGAACTAGAATCCAGTGCGCTGTGGGGCACTATTGTAGTGAATCACACCTGAGACATCATAAATTAATCAAATCTTTAATCGACATGAGAAAGTACACAATGCGATAAAGAACATTTTACAACAATTACAATAATTAATCGAGACAGAGAACACCCAAAGTGTTGTTGTGGGTTGACTCCGCCGTTATGGTATTCTTTCGTGAGATATGGCGTCAGGGGATAAACTGGGTCACCCCAAAGTAAAACAGGGAGCGGATCTTCGTCTTCCAGCAGTTGTTTGGGACACGGGGGGGTGGTTCCATAGTTCAGCTGCGCGCTAATGGCAGAGTTAGCGAAGATGCGGGCATCATGCACACTGCCTGGCCATTTCACAGTCACATCCATAAAGCAACATTTGTAGTCACACACTGGCTATCATGATCACATCCACGGGAGGAAGGGACAAAGTTTTTCGGTAAATAGACTCACAGCTGACCCGGACATTAGAAAGTTCTCTTGCCGTCTGAGAAGTTTTGTATCCGAAATAGCTGCAATCTCCCGTTTCCTTCTCTTAAGGTATTTATTTGTGATTTCCAAAAGCGCATGTACATGTAAAAGAAGGAGAAACACAGGCATGAATGGATGACTCGCCTCCATCTTTGTCATGAAGCTGCCTGTGGCGCGTTCTTTCTGATGCCTTTTCCTGTGTGGAGCGCAGGCTTTCTGGCGTCACTTCCTCTCCGAACTCACTTTGTAAACGATCAATGAGTCCATACAAAGCTAAGTGCTGGAGATTCAAGAATTACACGGCTGACTTACCTGTGTAAAAATTTGTCCGAGGAGGGGGACCTTAAACGATGGTTTAGTGTGGCTGAAACGGGGCTTAGGCTAAATAATTATTAGTTTAAGGGGTTAAACGACTTAGTGTAGACATGGCCTAAGATGACATATCAAAACAACACTAAATTAAAGTGCACTTTTTGTACAGAACGCCACTACAATATTTTAAAACAAATCAAGTGCACTTTCGTGCATGATGTCTCACACAAGATGGTTAAAAAACTGTAAAATAAAAATTAGCTGCATAATAGGAAATCAAGTTGTGCATGTCCTTCGCTATGTGGTAGGTTACTGCGGACGTTATCTCCTTCTGTTGTTGACTATTTTTGTCATACAGTGTTGATCTGGAAATGGAAGACACCAGTTTCAAACACTCTTCATTCTCTAGCGGGTGACTTTTCAAATGATGGTACAAATTAGTAATGCTGCTACTTTTTGTAGCAACGCTTTTGCCGCATACTTTACGTATTACGGTTGTCTGTTGAACATCTTCCCGCCTGAAGCCAAACCACCGCCAGACATGGACCCCATGCTGTTTTCTTGGGAATTAATTCTTCTTCCTCCATTTGTTACCAGATTTGCACCTTCTCTCTCTCTATCGTATTACCACTCGCATTACTCTGCTCGGCGAGGGCGTATGATGTTTCACGCGTGACAGTATGTGACGTAGGTGCGCTTGTTTTATCTCTCTGTGAGAAGGAGGGACAAGAACGAGTGACAAAAGCCTGTAGTGTAATGCCCGCAGCTAAAAGCAACTGCGTGAGAACGTATACTCACAAAATAGTAATTTTCTACATCGCACAGAAGCAAACCCGCAATATATCGAGTATATTCGATATACCGCCCAGCCCTACTGTCAAATGATTCAAAAAATGTTCGCGATTAATCACATTTTGTCCGCAGTGAACTCTATTAAACGCAAATAGACTGTTGTTCATTGTTAATAATTGGACCTTATTAAAATGTGCATTAAACTTGAGACCTGGCAATTAGAGATGGCATTATTGGCTTTTTGAAGTGAATCAGATCTATGAGGAGCCATTCCTTTCAAAGAGTCGTTCCAAAGACTAGTTCGTTATTATTAAGGGTGTAACGAATGACTGATATCGATAGATCGATTCATATTCCTAAATATCAAGTACCGTATTTCCCGGACTATAGAGCGCACCGGTATATAAGCCGCATCCACCAAATGTTAGAATGAAAAAAAATGTGTCCATATATTAGCCGCACCGGACGATGAGCCGCCGATATACAGTATATGTTGTGAAATTAGTTATTTACACAAAATGTATCGTAAATGTTTATTTATACCTTACTTATTTCCAAACAGTGTCTGTAAAACAGCTGACCAAACAAAACAGAAGTACTTGTCATGGACCCACTAGCTGCGGAAGCTAGCTCTCCAATCAGCTAAACCAGGGGTGTCAAACTCAAATACAGAGTGGGCCAAAATTTAAAACTGAACAAAGCCGCGGGCCAAGGTTGAACAAATTAACCTTTTTGATAGGGACCCAAACAAGTTTTGCATTAAATATTGAACAAGCAAGGCTTATATAACTTTATAGTGACATGCAAAATCGAGTTTCAAATAATAATAATAATAATAATTAAAAAATATCAATGGCATATCAAATACAATTTAAATAAAAATGTAATGCCTCTTTTCTATTTGCAGCCTTATAAGGTAAATATCAACATTAACTTTTTCCACAGGCTAATAAATTTGAAAATACCTGTAAAATAATGAATAAACCAACCATTCAGGACTTTAAACTGCTCAGTTTGCAACACACTGATCTAATCTGATGTGCCCAAGCCAGATACCTGCCATCTTTTCTTGGATGCTAGTTCATTAATGTCGGGGCTCAGGCTTTGAGCTGAGGCATCTTTCATTATCGAACAAAGGTGTCCGTCAGTCATTATATCTCGTATTCCACAGTCTTGGGGGCGTGCCTTACAGGCACTGCTTTTAACGTCCTCTACGAGCTGACGTCACGTCCGCTTTTCATCCCTTCTAACAACGTGCCCGCCCAGTCACAAGATATGAGCGGCTCCTGTACGCACACACACGTAAATGCAAAGCATACTTCATCAACAGCGATACAGTTTACACAGAGTGGCGTATAAGCCACTTTAACATTGTTAGAAATATGCGCCACACTGTGAATCCACAACAAACAAGAATGACACATTTTGGGAGAACATCCGCACAGTAACACAACATAAACACAACAGAACAAATACCCAGAACCCTTTGCAGCACTAACTCTTCCGGGACGCTACAATATACACCCCCTCTACCTCCCCGATAGTTGTGAATGAATGAAATATGAAATCCGTGCTGCAGTCGGTGCTGGGCCACAACATTAGGTACACCTGTAGACTGCAGCACGGATTTCATATTTCATTCATTCACAACTCCAACACGAACATTATTGTTTTTGCACTTTTGGCTTCTTATTAAATAACTTTTTCAAATACATTCAATCTTGCACGTGGAAACTTTAAGTGTGGGCTTTAGTTGATATAACACTCCCGTCAGGGGGTGCATTCTACGCCGGGGGTGCAACACCTGGAATCTGACGCTACAAGGTGTGTGTATGTGTGCGGCGGGGTTTGGAGGTAGCGGGGGTGTATATTGTAGCGTCCCGGAATGTTAAAGGTTTTTATACTGGCACCCTCAGTGTAACCTGTATCACTGAAGATCAAATATGCATTGCATTCACTTCGGTGTGCGTGCCAAAGCCGCACATTTATGTAACTGAGCCAGCAATCGTTGGACTTGACGAAAAGGGGACGTTACAATTCTTGGGAGGGGCACTGAAATTTGGGAGTCTCCCGGGAGGTTTGGCAAGTATGAGAATTAGCGGTGTACCGCGGTACCGCCGCTGTATATAATCGGCGGGCCAGCTCTAGTGTTAATTTGATATGACCTCACAGGCCAAGTGAAATTACACGGCGGGCCAAATATGGCCCGCGGGCCAGAGTTCGACACCCATGAGCTAAACAGACTCAATAACTCCACAGTGACGTTTTGGTGAATTTACTGAGGAATTTGAAACCATACAGGCAGAATGCCATTGTCAGTTAATAATGCTAACACAGACATTCGTAGACATGTGGGCATATTAGCTCATGCTAACAACGCTAACTTCATTACATAACAAAAGCACATACAAATATGCGTGAAAACACTCCTACAGACATCACACATGGGATGGTTTAGTCGGTAAGAATTGTTTTAGTTATATTGTAAAACTTACACACGTTGCTTGGAGTGATAAATGAAGAATCTTCTCAAGCAGAAATGCTGTGGACGATTTTACTTCCGGTTTAAGGCATTAAAACCGAAAGTACTTTTTCAACCCACAATAATAACACACCATTTCAGTCCTCTGCTTGAGTTTAATGAAAACTATTGAACACAAAACCACAAATATCGAGTTGAATTGTTAAAATAAATCGTAACACCCCTAGTTCTTAGTTTTTAGTTTTTTTTAAATGTATGTATTTATTTTTTATTAAGGAAACAATCACTAGTATCAGTTATATGATGACATGTTTATCAGAATAATTACATTTACATTCTTTTGGTGGGAATTATTTAGAAATATTGGCTACAATAAATTTTTTGTTGTGTTTTTATTGTAAACATTCCATAAGGCAGAGCCATATTTCTGCTCTTTGGCAGTGACACCACTAGTTTGGATTTTCCCTCACCTCAACAAATCTGTAGCATAATACGAAGGTCCTGAGTAGTCATGAGTTCAATCCCGGTCTCGGGATCTTTCTGTGTGGAGTTTGCATGTTCTCCCCGTGACTGCGTGGGTTCCCTCCGGGTACTCCGGCTTCCTCCCACCTCCAAAGACATGCACCTGGGGATAGGTTGATTGGCAACACTAAATTGGCCCTAGTGTGTGAATGTGAGTGTGAATGTTGTCTGTCTATCTGTGTTGGCCCTGCGATGAGGTGGCGACTTGTCCAGGGTGTACCCCGCCTTCCGCCCGATTGTAGCTGAGATAGGCTCCAGCGCCCCCCGCGACCCCGAAGGGAATAAGCGGTAGAAAATGGATGGATGGATGGATGGATGGTAAAAATACACAAATAATGAGTGGGAATAAAATGCGTTCATTGATATAAAAAGTCTAAGTAAAACTACAATAAAAATGAGGGCATAATAAAAATGCCAGGACAAAATTGTTCTACTATTCGTGGTGTGTGTATCTTTTGGAATAATGAACCCGAAAAGTGAATCCAAATACAAATAAATATAATTCAAAAATGTTTTCCCCCCCTAAATATTTTTTTTTACAAAAAAAAAGTTAATCCAAATGTTGCTACGTTTATGATTCGTTTTCTAGTCCTGTTTCCAGTCGGGTGGCACATAACACGCAGAGTGAGCAATTGTCAACGTTGATTTGCATGTGCATAAAAAACACCGCCCCCCCAAAGGAATGGCCGCCCTGTTAAAAAAAATTACATACCCCAATCTAAACTTTGATAAAAAATATTGCTGTCTAAGCAACTAACATAGTCATAAATCTTAGAATAGAGTGATCGTTCTATACTCGGAGGAATACAAGACGGAGGTGTTTTTACGGTGCGTTCAAGTGCCACTGAACAGAATAGGACGCCACAACGTCCGCCAGAAATGATAGTTCATAATAAATTTTTTCGTTTCACACTTTTCAATCTAAAAAAATCTTCAAATCCTACAGTACAAAGCAATAATTAAAACAATAAAGGCTTAACCATTAAAACAGATCAGATACTAAACACTATCAGTGAAGCATAAGAAACAAGACATGCAAAATCGCGGGTTTTCTAACAGTGTGTCTATTTATTTTAGTGTTTTTAAAAAAAAAAATAACTTGGTCACTATTTCAATGTGTACAGTTTAAATACCTTTTAAGCACATTCAACAGTACTGCGATAATGTGATCAACAGTCATATCGTTAAAACCCTACTTTGTGCTGACTTGTTTCCTGCTATGTACATGTGTGTACCGTGGATAGTAAATATATACTCTTGTACAAGCTGTGCTTGTGCTCTTAAGTTTATCCAAGTTTTGTTTGCATAACATTGTCCATCGTGAAGATATACAGTAATAACATAAAACATTCCGACATAAGTGACTGAAATACTGTATTCGAAACAGCTAAGAGTGATCCAGTGCACTGCAAGTTACACTATAAAAATAACATGTTAAAGTAATATCTATCTATATGTGTTGATCAAAACAGAACATGTTTACACCAATATCAGTGTTTCCCAGAAAATTCGTTAGTTAAAGGGAAACTTCGGTTTTTTTCAACCTGGGCCCTGTTTTCATAATTTTTTCTGTATATGTGAGTGCTGGATAAAACATTTTTTGAGGTCGCGCCAGTATTGAGCAGGGCAGGCAGCCTCCAGCCCAGCTAACGCTCGTACACAGGGCAACTGGCTCTCGTCAAAATTCGGCCTATAAACATGCATTTTTTTCACACTGACAGGCTCAGATAGTTACAATGAGTGTCCGACAACATACTAGAAAGGAGAAATTAACGTATGTCTCTACCTTTAGCTGGAGATCGCTGTTTGTTGTGAGCTGTGTCCAAATCTCACCACGCTACAAATCTCGTTCCGAAATCTCGCGATAACTCGCGACAAATCAAATCGTCCACATCAGGCAAAAATTCAGCCATGACAGACAAACAAACAAACTTTTCTATAAAACTAAAATAACAGTCTTCGGTAATCCAACAGAAAATCACTTCAGTCATCTCTCTTCACCTCAGTCAGGTAACTGTTTTTCCACCGGTGTTTTGTCGCGAGTTATCGCGAGATTTCGGAACGAGATTTGTAGCGTGGTGAGATTTGGACACAGCTCACAACAAACAGCGATCTCCAGCTAAAGGTAGAGACATACGTTAATTTCTCCTTTCTAGTATGTTGTCGGACACTCATTGTAACTATCTGAGCCTGTCAGTGTGAAAAAAATGCATGTTTATAGGCCGAATTTTGACGAGAGCCAGTTGCCCTGTGTACGAGCGTTAGCTGGGCTGGAGGCTGCCTGCCCTGCTCAATACTGGCGCGACCTCAAAAAATGTTTTATCCAGCACTCACATATACAGAAAAAATTATGAAAACAGGGCCCAGGTTGAAAAAAACCGAAGTTTCCCTTTAAGGTGGTGACTCTCCAGGGGAAGGGGGTGGGTGGGTGTAAGGATCGGTGTAACTCGGCCTGTCGCCATCACGTCTCCATCTCGTCGCTGCCACCACAGCCTGGGGCAATAGACTACAGACTGCGGTGAAGTAGGCAGGCTTCGTCGCGTGAAGAAGCCTACAACTTTTGGTTGTGTTTTCCGCTCCATTTGCTGAATGGCGATATACTGTACGTTATATATCTCGATATTTTTTCCGTAACGTAAAAACAAAACAGTCCTAGTTACCTGAGATACTAAGTACGTCATTATTATGATTGAGTAATTTACTAAGTCAAAATAATGACAAAATGACTTACTAAGTCAAAATAATGACTTACAAAGTCAAATTAATGACTTACTGTAAGTAAGCGTTTGCAATAAGCGTTTCAAAAAAATAGTTAAAAGTGGGGCCACATGCTCAACTCATCATGCTTAATTTATTACAGCATTTGGGAAGCCTTTAGTTGATTTTTATTATGTAAATGTTATATTTTTTATCAACATGTGATAGCAGGGACCTGCCATTCAAAACTAGGCTGCTTCATTATTGATTAACGTAACTATAGCTAAAAAAATTGTACAATAGCAATAGGAGACTATTCATCCCTGAACACCATGGAGCTCATGTAGGCTTTATGATGCTGTTACATTATTATATCAACTATCAGAGACAGCTTCAGGAAACTCTTCATTTAACATAATGTCCTTTTTTGTTGCTTCAACACAGCTCAATCAACACAGAAAAAGGTAAAGTGAAATAACTTAGTTGTTAATTGTAGGTCAATAATGCTTGTCTTTCTCTGACAGACAGGGCTTTGCTGTCCGTAACACACACACACACACGCACACACCGCACAGTGAGCTAAGGTTACACTAAAAGCTAATTAGCCTTCACCTCAAAGACTGCGAGCGAGCTGAGCTGCCGCTTATGTTTCTAGAACGTCAACGGGCTCATAGTAATGTTCCTAATTGTTGACTTGGAAGTGTTTATTATAATTTGGGGAGAGTCCGCTGTCTTATGCTTACCTGCTAAAAACACTTTTCTGCTCACCCGCACCTTCTCTCCTCTCTGCCTGCCTCTGCCGTGAGCACTGACGCCATGCACTCAGAATACGCACTGCTTATTGGCTGTTACATGCGCGCTGAATACGCACTGCTGATTGGCTGTTACATGCGCTCTGAATACGCACTGCTGATTGGCTGTTACATGCGCTCTGAATACGCACTGCTGATTGGCTGTTACCACTCTGCATGTAACCAATCAGATGGTTCTGTGGGTGGGACAATGCTGGGACGTACTGGCAGAGGCAGAACTAAGCTGAGCAGCTTGTTAAGACTTTAGTTTAGGCGGTGGCTCTTTGTTGTTAAGGCGGCTGCCTTAACAACAAAGCGCTGCGGGAAACCCTGAATATAAAGGCAGTAGTTCAGGGCTATTCAACTACATAATGAAGAGGGCCTCAGTTTGAGGAGCCCAAGGGCTCAGGGGCCGTACATTGAAATGTGGAGGTTTCGTCAGAAAGTGCCTCTGCAGGTTATATTTATTTGAGACTGAGTTTACTTAATTGCAAAGTCAACACATCTGCTTTCACACTGTACTGTCAATAAATTAATTATTCTGCCCTCACTACTCGTTTACAGCGTGTGCAGCTAGTTAACCGTATGAAGAGGGAGAAAAAGCTCCAGTTTTTGTTGAGGATTGATGTTCCTTCCTTACTTTAATTTCTTTACACTTTTTAATTCATTCCTTGTGTATTTTACATAAATGATGTCCATTGTGTATTATACATAAATAAATCGAATGTTTGACCATGTTATGTGATGGAACTGAGACGCTGGGATTTCTACCATTGTTGCTGCTTGTCTGGATCAATGTGTCTGTCGCTTAAAAGGTCCGCCAGGATACAATGACTCGAGCACTTGCTTGGGGTAGAACATTCATACTCTGTTTTCCAGTTGTTGTTAAAAGTCAGATTTTTGCAATTTATTTAGATTTTTTTCCAGGGTTGAATGAGTCTTCTTCACTGTGAGACATATGCCTCGTTGTTGCCCCGTGTGGGGTGGCGGGAGTACTGCATACATGAGCAACCCTGGTTTAAGCCTATTTGGGGGATGTTCGGCAGGCCAGTTGAAAAGATGTGGCGGGTCGGATGTGGTCCGCGAGCCACCAGTTAAATGGACCTGCAGTAGTTGGATACAACTCTTGTTTAGAAGGGAACTACACTTTTTTTTTTTTTTTGCATTTTTCCAGTCATTCACAATCCTTATGTAATACAAAAACATATGTTTTAATTGTTTTATGTGTTCTAAGTTGTACAAAGTGGCTAACAATGCAGCTAATGGGAGTACTGTATTCCACCCATAAAGCACTCTAAGAACATAAAAAAACCCGCCAAAAAAACCTAATTTACATCTCGTGACCTGAATATTACAAAGTATTAGTGGTATTGTTATTATAAGCGCTAACACAGACAGACTATTTTGAGTCGTGCCGGGATCACAGAGAGCTAACTAGCTTATACTGCTAAATTGACAAATCAAGCTGTTGCATTGCCTCTGAGTTGGTGAAAGTTGATTCTAGATTATAAATAATGCCGCTCACCTAAACAGTAGTAGGATGTGGCCATAAACTGAGAAGTTGGTCAACTTTAACATCCAACTTATACCTGCGGAGGGCGAGAAAGACACAATAAGATGCTCGTTTGCGGCACTCTTTTAAAACTCTGAGTGGATTATGATGAATTATTTTAACGGGAATATATAAACATCCTATCAGTCGGCATCCCAGTGAGAGCAGACATCGTACAGTAAGTGATTATTTTATTGTGTTCATAGTTTGTATTTCTTGTTTAGAACTTAGCAATACTGCTACACGATGCTTAGTGCAGTGGTTCTTAACCTGGGTTCGATCGAACCCTAGGGGTTCGGTGAGTCGGGCTCAGGGGTTCGGCGGAGGTCATGACACACCCGACTCATCGTGTAAATAAAAACTTCTCCCTATCTGCGTATTACGGATACGGCAACAGCAGAAGTCACACTGATTTGCAGGTGTGTAATTTGTTGTGAGTTTATGCTCTGTGTTGGTTTTGTTCTTTGAACAAGGTGATGTTCATGCATGGTTCATTTTGTGCACCAGTAATAAAACATGGTAACACTTAAGTATCGGGAACATATTCACCATTAATTAGTTTCTTATTAACATGCAAATTAGTAACATATTGGCTCTTAACTAGTCATTATTAAGTACTTATTAATGCCTTATTTGGCATGGCCTTATTGTAACCCTGGCCCTAACCCTCAACCCTAAACAAATAACTTTAAATTAAGTCTTTGTTACTTAGAATATGTTCCCCATACTAAAGTGTTACCAAAAACATATAACTTTGTCTTGAATTTGAAAAAAAAAAACATTTTATTTTTCGCTAAAGAAGGGTTCGGTGAATACGCATATGAAACTGGTGGGGTTCGGTACCTCCAACAAGGTTAAGAACCACTGGCTTATAGTGTTTCACTAAAGCTGCATTTTATTAGCACACACCTACTAAAACTTGTAGATCATTTTCCTTATATTCAGGATTAAAAAATACAAGTTTCTGGATCATTTGTCCAAAAGTAGTCTTTAGTGTCTCTCATGAAGTTTTGTCATGATTGGTAGTGTTGTTGTTGTTGAAGGAAACGGTGAACGTTGTGATGCGTCTGTAAAATTAATATGCAACCGTATGGTAAAAATTTGCAAAATACTTAATATTACATATTATGAATGTTACTACATTAAATATATACCTACAGCATGTATTGAAATGGTTGATGGAGGCTTTTATAGGCAGAATATAGCGACTCCCAATGGCTCCGTTGTTAGTGGACTTTTGCTAGTGTCTATTTACAAGTTACAATGCATAAAAAAAGAAAAACAGATGTGTTCTTGTCTTACACAAGGATTGTGAATGATAGACAAAATAAAAACAGTGCAGTTCCCCTTTAAGTCTAATCCATATTATAGCCGGGTTTATGTAAGAGAAAAGCCAAAAACAACAACTAATAAGAGGAAACCACTCACATGATTGTGGGACAAGCACTGGCCTGAAGGCACGTGGCGAATGCTACAGAAAGGCTTCACGTGCAGCTCACTTCACTCTCAACCTGGCACTGGCTAATACTAGGAGTTGACAAAATGATGCACTCTGGTTTATCTCACTTATGTGCTATTCTGGCACACCACCACCAACAAACTTTGAGTCTACAACCTATAAGAGAATGTCAAGTCTATCAAGGATCTGTGATTTGATAGTACAGTTCCTTCAGCTGGAGGGTGCCAGAATAGCAGGGCATAGTATCATACTTTCCATTAGCCGTCAAGACCAGGGGATTGGCAACCCAAAATGTCGAAAGAGCCACATTGGACCAAAAATACAAAAAAATAAGCCTGTCTGGAGCCGCAAGAACATTAAGAGCCTTATATAAGTGTTATAATGAAGGCAACACATGTGTCTATATTAGCCTACCATCAAAATGACTATGTGCCGCAGGCTGACACAAATCTTTGTTGACAGAAATGTCACACATCATACACATTTGTACAACATTAGTAAAACAGAGGCTTCTTCGTGGGTGAAATAACTCCTGAAAATTACGGTCTTAAAATGGCCAAAGGTATAGATGTGTGTCCAAGTTAAAGGAAACTGCAGGCTGTTTTTTTCTAATACATTTAATACAATCTTTGCAAGCTGGGTACCGTTTGCTGTGGTCTAGAACAGCATGGCACACAAACAACAATTAGAAATGACAGATGATGTGTCATGAGACATGCAAATATAAATTAAATACACAGAGGACATTAAATGAGCTCAAATATACTTACAAAAGAGGAATAGTGATGCAATATGTATATACACCTAACTTAAATAGCATGTTAGCATGGATTAGCTTGGAGTCTGCACTGACCAAATATGCCTGATTAGCACTCCAACAAGTCAATAACATCAACAAAACTCACCTTTGTGCATTCACGCACAGCATAAAACATTTGGTGGACAAAATGAGACAAAGTAGTGGCATTAAACACTTCTTTCTGTGGCAGCGTCTGAGAAAGTTGTACGTGTAAACAAACTGTGGTAAGTTCAAGGACCGCCGAAATTAGTAGGACAGAACAGCGCTCACCAAATACTCTCATCAGTGAAATATTTTTAATACAAACAGTGAGATTTCTAACGATTTGGAAGGTTTGTAGTGTAGCGGTTGCTTTTAAGGACATCATTCACCACACCTGTTTACTTGACTTTGTCGTCATTATTCAATGTCATTGTTCTATTGCGCACATAATGTTGTTCTTGTTTAGCATTCATATACAGTATGCAGTTAAGAGTGAGTAATTTGGTGCGGCCCCTTAAAGTGACCGTCAGGAGATTTACCAAGGTGGGGGTTTGTTGTGTCCTCCTTTTTGAGTCTCTTTGATGTAATCATTCATTCAGTCTTCTCTTTGATGGAATAAATGGCACACGTTGTTGTGTGTCAAAGATAGGGCTGGGCGATATGGCCTTTTATTAATATCTCAATATTTTTAGGCCATGTCACGATACACGATATATATCTCAATATTTTGCCTTAGCCTTGAATGAACACTTGATGCATATAATCACACCACTATGATGATTCTATGTGTCTACACTAAAACATTCTTGTTCATACTGCATTAATATATGCTATTTTTAAACTTTCATGCATAGAGGGAAACCACAACGAAGTCAATTTACCAAAACTGTATTTATTAAACAGTTATTAAGCAGTGGCACAAACATTCATGTAATTTCCAAAACAGAAAGTGCAAGATTGTCAGAGACATTATAAAACAAGCTATTGGTGCACTTTTGTGAATGATGTCACTAAGATGACTTATCAAAACAACACTAAATTAAAGTGCACTTTTTGTACAGAACGCCACTACAATGGTTTAAAACAAATAAAGTGCACTTGTGTGCATGATGTCACACAAGATATTTCAATAACTGTCAAATAAAAATGAGCTGCATAATAGTAAATCAAATAGTGTATGTCCTTCGCTATGTGGTAGGTTCCTGCGGACGTTATCTCTTTCTGTTGTTGACTATTTTTTTCATACGTTGTTGATGTGGAAATGGTTGCTTGGGCATTTTGTGGGTGTGGCACCGGCCGGAGATGTTGACATGCAGAGTTTCAAGCACTCTTCGTTCTCTAGTGAGTGACTTTTCAAGTCACTTTTTAAGTCATGCTAAAAATTAGCAGTGGTGCTACTTTTTGTAGGAACGCTATTGCCGCATACTTGTTCGACATCTTCCCGCTTCAAGCCAAACCACCGCCAGACGATGGACCCTGTGCTGTTTTTCTTGGGAAATAATTCTTCCTTCATTTGTTACCAGATTCGCACCTTCTTTCTCTCGTATTACCACTCGCACCACTCCGCTAGCATCACAGCTAACGTTACCCACGCCGCTACCTCTCTGCTCCGCGAGAGCGTGTTACGTTGCACGCGCGACAGTATGTCACGTATGTAAGAAGGTGCGCTTGTTTTATGTCTGTGAGGAGAGACAAGAAAGAGTGAGAAGAGCCTGAAGTGTAATGCCCGCAGCTAAAAGCAACTGGGTGAGAACGTATACTCCAATGTCACGATATAGTCATTTTCTATATCGCACAGAAAAACCTGCGATATATCGAGTATATTCGATATATCGCCCAGCCCTAGTCAAAGATACTTCAAGTTGTCTTGCTTTCGCATTACAAGCGCAACATTATCATGTGTATCCGCCTACAGAAACCATATCAAAACAAAAATATATTTCTCCCCTCCCCCATCTTTTTCCATTTTCATACATTTTTTAAAAAGCTCCAGGGAGCCACTAGGGTGGTGCTAAAGAGCCTCATGCGGTTGAGACAATGACAACAGTAGACTGAGACATACTGTGCATCACGCATTCCGTTACAACACAGAAGGACCCTTGTAACATACATTTGAAATGACACGAGACACACAATTGCTTTTTGGAAACTTTCACCGCTACTTCTCGGGAGCACCAGATAACTCAAAAGGCAGCCCTAGGTGCTGGATATATGATGCTTGAGTGCTTTTCCAGCCTTGAGGCAGACCGAAAAGAAGCTCCAAACAGACAGGACCATGTCCTTATCAACCTAGTTCAAAGGAGCCATGCATCCTCGAAAAGGTGCCCACCATAAATACTAGGGGTGGCACGATACACTCATCTCACAAGCTATTTCGGGTTCATTCAAACAAAACAAGATTTTAACATTATTTCTTAGTAGAGTTGGTACCATTTAAGAGCCCTCGACTCGCAGGTCTTGAATGGGGGGTGTCATGGTACACAGAATTTCTGACAGCACCCCTGCTTAAAAGAAAAACTGCTATGGCAAGTGTGACAGTCGCTCGCTGTCGTGCGGGTTCCAAGGACCACCAAGGAATGACATTCTTGCGGGCAGGTTTAGACTTCATTTTTCGACAAGAAAGTCTCTTACGGGTGGCTTTTCAGCCTTTCCGTTCTTCTGCTCGCTCCCTGCTACTCCGCTCCAGCTTTTCAGCTGCGTGAGTCGTCGCCTTCCGTGTGCTCTTTTCCGCTCTCGCTCGGCATCAGCTTCCTTCTGGCTCCTTCTCGTCTCTCCGCCTCTCTCTCTCTCTCACGTTTCCGGCTGCCGCCCTTTTACACCGTTGGAGATGATTATTAAATTGTGCCCAGCTGGGTGCTCCACGCACCTGGTGATAATTGCGGCGTCGATCTCGGCGCGCTCCGCCTCGCCGCTTGCTCGCCGTCCGCGCCTCCTCGCCGCCATCTTGGACTGCCGGCCCCGTCTCTCCACAGCAAGTTATGACTACGGTTGGGCATCAATAGGAACCGGGTCTTACATTCTAATTCTCCCTGAACTGTTTAAATGTTTAAATGTTGATTCCTATTTTTGATGCTCTGTCTGCCGACCGGAAGATTTAGCTGACAGCAGCGAACTGTGGGGAGCTGCTAACTTAAGGTGCTGTTTTCAACTTCTTCACTGCAACATTTTTTAAAGACAAACACCACGGCTAGCTTATGTTATGTTAACAGAACAAAAATGCTTTAAAACTGTCTAGATTTTTTACAATTACAAAGTTTACACAATGACATTTTTTATTGGACCGAATATAAGGTTTGTTGTCTACGGTGGTCACTCAACCGGTCTTGTCAACACGTACGTGCAGGGAGCGCGTGCACACATACAAAAGCAGTCCAAGAGAAGCAACTAACAATTTGAAGTCATGTTGTTATGATAGAATATACATTCAATGACAGCTAGCTATCCAAATTGCCAATATTAGCTAACAACACCTGCAGCTAATGCGCGTACATGTGTTACGTACGTACGTAATTGTGTCATTACGTACGAGAAGTGTAATATTCATTGGAAAGTTGTCGCCCTCCAGGCATCTGTGTTAATGTTACAAACTGCCCCTTTAAGTCAATAATCAAATCTACATTACGATGAGGCTAAACATGTTACTCAGAGCAAGAAGGAGCAGACGAGCTAACCGTTAAACTAGCTTGAAAATAAATAAGTGCTTAGTAAAGTTGAAAGGGGAAATGCACTTTTCTTGGTATTTTGCCTATAATTCGCAATCCTATAGGACAAGAACATAATGTCTTTTTAAATAAATCATGCCTTCAGACTGGACAATAAAATGATGCGGACATAAACTGAGAAGTTGGTCATCTTTGACAGCCAACTTAGAACTCTAGATGACGAGGACACGTGATAGATACCCCCTTTTTTTTTTAACTCTTCGTGAGGATTACGATACATTTTTTATCTAAAGGTGAATACATCGACATCCTAACAGTCTGCATCCCAGTGAGAGCAGACATTGTACAGTGAGTGATTGTTTTATTGTGTTTGTCTCTCATGTCTGCCGTGAGTAGTAGTGGTGTTGAAGGAAAAAGCAAACCATATGCTTACACAGAGCAAAACATGTAAATGTTACATGTTATGAATATGCCTGTTACTACATTACATATGTACTTACAGCATGTACATAAAACCTGGATTGAGGTTTTTGGTAGTTTTTATGTGCTTTATAAGCAGAATAGGGCGACTAGTTGCTAGTTGGAATACATAAAAAAAGAAAACGTGTGATTAGGGCTGGCCGATATATTGAATATACTCGATATATCGCGGGTTTGTCTCTGTGCGATATAGGAAATTACTATATCGTGATATTCGAGTATACGTTCTCACACAGTCGCTTTTAGCTGCGGGCATTACACTACAGGTGTGTCTCACTCTTTCTTGTCTCTCCTTCTCACAGAGACATAAAACAAGTGCACCTTCTTACATACGTCACAGGAGCAGAGAGGTAGCGGCATGGGTAACGTTAGCTGTGGTGCTAGCGGTGCGGTGCGAGTGGTAATACGAGAGAGGGAAGGTGCGAATCTGGTAACAAATGGAGGAAGAATTAATTCCCAAGAAAAACAGCATGGGGTCCATAGTCTGACGGTGGTTTGGCTTCAAGCGGGAATATGTTGAACAGTCAAGTATGCGGCAAAAGTGTTTCTACAAAAAGTAGCATTACTGCTAATTTGTAGCATCATCTGAAAAGTCACCCGCTAGAGAATGAAGAGTGCTTGAAACTCCGCATGTCAACATCTCCGGCCGGTGCCACAGCCAACAAAATGCCAAAGCAACCATTTTCAGATCAACATCGTATGAAAAAAATAGTCAACAACATGAGAAGAGAACGTCCGCAGGAACCTACCACACAGCGAAGGACATACACTATTTGATTTTCTATTACAGTGTTTCCCATGCATTCATTTATTTGTGGCGGCCCGCCACGAAAGAATTATTGTCCTGTCCAGCTTCTCAGGAAAATCATATAGTTGATGTAGATGCCCATATAGGCTGTTCAGATTTACTTTACAAAAGAGAAGTGTAGGATACTTCTCTTGTTCCCTTATTTGTATTTGACCACAACTGTTTTCTGTTTATTTGTTACTGACTGTGGCAGGACACCTCTGCCTCTGTTTCACTTTATGTTGCTGGTAAACAATATGGTTGTAGTAGTAGGCTAAAGTAAAATTATTTAGTATGCACTAATTAAAGGGGCAGAGCTTTAAGAGACATTTTAGGTTTTATATTTTATAAGTGAAGTGAAGTGAATTACATTTATATAGCGCTTTTTCTCAAGTGACTCAAAGCGCTTTACATAGTGAAACCCAATATCTAAGTTACATTCAAACCAGTGTGGGTGGCACTGGGAGCAGGTGGGTAAAGTGTCTTGCCCAAGGACACAACGGCAGTGACTAGGATGGCGGAAGCGGGGATCGAACCTGCAACCCTCAAGTTGCTGGCACGGCCGCTCTACCAACCGAGCTATACCGCCCCAAGATATATATATAATATATATATATATGATATATTTTTTGTAAGAACCACAATTAATAAATATATTTCAGTGAATAACTTATTGTTCAAATCTGTATATAAATATGTACATAAAGTGTTGTAATGATATTGTAAAATGGATGGATGGATGGACGTTTAAAACAAAACTGTTATTATTAATTGGTAAGTATACATTTTTTTAGCCTTTTTAGAGAAAATCATATCATTGTAATACATTATGCAAATTACTCGATGATGTCATGGTGACCACGCCCATAGCCACGCCCCCACCGCCACAGGTATCTTGGCAGTTTATGGGAAACACTGTATTATGCAGCTCATTTTTATTTGACAGTTATTGAAATATGTTGAGTGACATGCACAAAAGTACACTCATAGCTTCTTTTAAAATGTCTCTGACAATCTTGCACTTTCTGTTTTGGAAATTACATAAATGTTTGTGCCACTGCTTAATAACTGTTTAATAAATACAGTTTTGGTAAATTGACTTAGTTGTGATTTCCCTCTTCTGCATGAATGTTTAAAATGAGCACATATTAATGCAGTATTGAACAAAAATGTTTTAATGTGGATACATAGAATCATCATACTGGTGTGATTATATGCATCAAGTGTGATTATATGCATCAAGTGCTACTCAGTGGCCTAGTGGTTAGAGTGTCCGCTCTGAGATCGGTAGTTTGTGAGTTCAAACCTCGGCCGAGTCATACCAAAGACTATAAAAAATGGGACCCATTACCTCCCTGCTTGGCACTCAGCATCAAGGGTTGGAATTGGGGGTTAAATCACCAAAAATGATTCCCGGGCGCGGCACCGCTGCTGCCCACTGCTCCCCTCACCTCCCAGGGGGTGATCAAGAGGATGGGTCAAATGTAGAGGACACATTTCACCACACCTAGTGTGTGTGTGACAATCATTGGTACTTTAACTAACTTTTAATTCAAGGCTAAGGCAAAATATCGAGATATATATCGTGTATCGTGTCATGGGCTAAAAATATCGAGATATTAATAAAACGCTATATCGCCCAGCACTACGTGTGATTGTCTTACATAAGGATTGTGAATGATCTGCAAAATTCCAAAACAAGTGCAGTTCCCCTTTAGGAAGTGCTAATGGACCCACATTACAGCAGAAATTAAGCTGTTATTAACGGGAAATTAACAAGTAGATGAAGGAGAGTCTAGCGAGAAGCTAATATAATAACATGGAACCATTTCCCCTTGTGGATCATTAGGGGGGTTACCCACATATGCGGTCCTCTCCAAGGTTTCTCATAGTCATTCACCGACGTCCCACTGGGGTGAGTTTTTCCTTGCCCGTATGTGGGCTCTGTACCGAGGATGTCGTTGTGGCTTGTACAGCCCTTTGAGACACTTGTGATTTAGGGCTATATAAATAAACATTGATTGATTGATTGATTAAAGTTTGTCTAAGTCTAACAAAAACTGCTGCTGTTTTGCGGCCACTGCCAGGCATACATCGTTGGGAACCGGAATCGGAACTGGAATTATCCAAATTCAAACGATGCCCAACCCTATCTATGACTGGACATAGAAATATTTTTCTATTTGGCTGGGTTACCAAACAATGCGCTTCACAACGTTGCACGCATGACATACGCGCATGAGCTGTTACCAGTTGAACTTGTTTCCACAAATGAAAACAAAATAAAAACAATAAATGTAAATTAAAGTACAGTGTAAATATAATTATATCGTCTGCATATCTGATACCGCAGCTTAGACTTAGACTTCCTTTTGTTGTCTTTCAAATTTGAACTTTACAGTACAGATAAGAACACAATTTTGTTGCATTAGCTCATGATAGTGCAGGATAAGAGCAATGAGGTGCAGATATAAATAAATAGGTTACTGTACAGATAAATATATTGCACTTTTGCATATCCATCCACGTTTATGAATGTATGTTATATTGTCTTTATATTCATTATAAAGACAATTATAAAGGCTGTCAAATGTATCAATGATTCAGCTGTAATCTCTTATTTCTCTGGCTGCTGCTTCTGAGAGAGCAATCCAGTCTAGTCCATGGCACATTTAGGATCCTCCCAACCAGATCATTTTGTTCTAAGGCGGTGTAAAATGATGAGGTGACAAGAATTAAACTAACAATTTATTCTACAAAAAAGGAGCAAGCATAATAAATAGTAATACTAGCACTGGAGGAAGTAAACCAAGCTTTTTAAAATGGTCGTTTAAAATGATTTAGTCCATTTTGGAGCTATACGTTGGCAGGGATCGAAACTAAAAGTTAACTTTTGTGCCGAGTGCAAACACATTCTCCTTTGCCTGTTTCTTCTTCTTCCGGAACCTAAATTAGATGCAATGTGTGTGTACTAGTGATGCGTGGTTTGCGGACACAACCGCGGAGTCCGCGGATAATCCGCGGGTCAGGCGGATGCATGACGAAATTTGATTTTAAATAGATTCGGGCGGGTGGCGGTTCAACCAATTCAGAAAAAAAAAATACATAGTTAAATGTTGTTACCCACATACGAAAAACGAGCAGCACTCTTTGAAACAGGCAATTATTCATCAGGCACTGCTGCAGCTGTCACACCAAATTTCTTCCCCCCTACAAAAGCCTTCTCCCCATTTACTTCCGGGGCCGCGTCCAATAAAGTCACAAAGTTGCCGGGGGTCCTTAACCGCACGCGACTGTCCTGTTTCGCGCCTGTACAAAAAAGAACAATAATCGATTTCTTCAGATTCCAGCAGCTGTCAAAGACGAAGTATCCGGCTGCAAACGTGGTACACGACAAACTAAAAAAGGGAATACTAAAAACCAGGGGAAAAAAATAATAATAGTCAACACTTTCTTAATGGAAATGACAATAATATTATAATAATGATAAATAATATTATCACGCATTAATATCTCTTAGCCTCTAATGCGTAGCCAAGAGATATTAATGCGTGGCACGCATTAAATGTCTCTGCTGCATTGGATCAGTCTCCTTTCTTTAACAGGAATGCCTTGCATCGTCTATATTAGATATATAACAACGGGTGGGTGGCGGGCGGTTGTGGTTTTGATAAAATGTTAGTTCGGGTGGATGACGACTTTTGTGATGCGGTTGCGGATGAAATAATTGCCTATCCGCGCATCTCTAGTGTGTACACTCAAATAAAAACTAAAAATGCGGTCGTCTGGGTCCATAAAATCCCGATCACGCGTAATATGTAACTTATTTTTTAGACCCTTGCTTTTTTCAAAATACAATAGAATGATCCCCATTTCTGTTGAAAACCGTGAGGGTTTGCTGGCTTACCAAGGCATAGTGGTTTAAGTTTGAGTTCCCGTCTTTTTTACTTTAAACAGCAGCGTGACTCTGTCTTTAAAGTGTTTGAATCTTTCTCTGCGTTGTACTTCAGTTTTGCTTGAGTGTTGATGAGACTGCATAATCCTGTCTCGTCGCAGTAGTACATTGTTTACGTATGATCAATGATCCGCTTCAGAAACGACAACAAAAAGGTCTGTTTTCTTCTTTAGTCGAAAGAAAAAAAGAGCTTGGCAAGGCCAAACACGGACGGCAACTTTTTTATTTATTTATTTGTTTTGGTTGTTTGTTGTACATACAAACATATATTCTCAATGTACACAACAACCAAGGCACTTTCAACATATAACATAACATTAATAAAAAAATCGGATAAGATGCACAATTCAAAAAGGCAAAAAAGGCTAATCTAAATCACTTGAAATTTCTCCAATAAAGATATCAATTTAAGGGCTTTTGTACTTTTAACCATTTTCCAAGAGTTTGATCATTTGAAAACATTAAGCCAATGATTAAATGTAGGTTTAACTTTCAGAAATCGTCATTTATGTATAAAAAAATCTAGCTTGCAGCATAATATTGACAAGCATTTCTATGTTACCATAATTTATTAATATGCCAAATTTAATCTCTTCTACTGTACATGGACGGCATCTTAAAAGTAAATAAACATTTATCCCAATTGATTTACGTCACTGCCAGCAAACGGCGAGGGTTGATTACGATAACGATTATGTTTGGTCGATTAATATCAAACCGCGTTAGATGGGACTTTACCTTTGTCTGCAAAGAAATAAAACGCAGTGTGCATTCATTGAGATTTTAAACTATTTTAATTGTAAATTCATATGTTACTGCTTTGTCTTCATTTTGTGGACCGCATGAGGGATCCAGGTCTATGACCACTTTTTCTTTGAATGACATCAAGTGCCAACATTTATTGTGGCACTTGATGTAATGTAAACAAATAAACTTGCCTAATCATAGTGCAAACAAAAAAAAAATCAATTCAGTGATTGGCTGTTAGCGTGTCCCTCCGATTTCCTCAGTGATCCTTCTTGATTCCTGTTTTGCTGTGTTCCCAGGGCGTGAGCGACTTCATGCAACGAACCTTGTTTTGTAATTTCTGGTTTCTCCCAACCAAAAAATATAAAAATATTATATTTAATGTTTTATCAAGCGCATTAGGTGTCTATAGCGATATATACCGATATTGTTTTATGGGCTCAACCCTATCGACAGTTTGAAGGCAGAGCACAATCTCTACCGTGGCCAAATTTATATACCGTATTTTTCGGACTATAAGTCGCAGTTTTTTTCATAGTTTGGCCGGGGGTGCGACTTATACTCAGGAGCGACTTATGGGTGAAATTATTAACACATTACCGTAAAATATCAAATAACATTATTTAGCTCATTCACGTAAGAGACTAGACGTAAAAGATTTCATGGGATTTAGCGATTAGGAGTGACAGATTGTTTTGTAAACGTATAGCATGTTCTATATGTTATAGTTATTTGAATGACTCTTACCATAATATGTTACGTTAACATACCAGGCACGTTCTCAGTTGGTTATTTATGCGTCATATAACGTACACTTATTCAGCCTGTTGTTCACTATTCTTTATTTATTTTAAATTGCCTTTCAAATGTCTATTCTTGGTGTTGGGTTTTATCAAATAAATTTCCCCAAAAAATGTGACTTATACTCCAGTGCGACTTATGTTTTTTTCCTTCTTTATTATGCATTTTCGGCCGGTGCGACTTATACTCCGGAGCGACTTATAGTCCGAAAAATACGGTACTTTCTACCATCATACCGTGTATACAGTGCAGCTCTATTTGCTAGCTCTCAGTTAGTAGTGTGCTTAAAGCACTGCATATGCCGTTCCAATCCCTCACACCAAACAAGGGTGTTGGTATCATCAGTCAAGAAAGCAATGACATTCATCCGCTTCCATTGTTTTCCTTAAACAAATGTGCAGGAAGAATCAACCCGCTCATGTCATGTTTTTTTTATTTCAGGATGAACCACTTATCCTTCAGCGAGCTTTGTTGCCTCTTCTGTTGTCCGCCGTGCCCCAGCAAGATAACGGCCAAACTAGCCTTCCTGCCCCCCGAGCCCACCTACAGCCTCATGTGTGACGAGAGCGGCAGCCACTGGTCCCTGCATCTCTCCGAGCGCGCCGACTGGCAGTACTCGTCCCGAGAGAAGGAGGCCATCGAGTGCTTCATGACGCGCACCTCTAAGGGCAACCGCATCGCGTGCATGTTTGTGCGCTGCTCGCCCAACGCCCGCTACACACTCTTATTCTCCCATGGAAATGCAGTGGATTTGGGCCAGATGAGCAGCTTCTACATCGGCCTGGGTTCTCGGATCAACTGCAACGTGTTCTCCTACGACTACTCTGGTTATGGCGCCAGTTCGGGGAAACCCTCAGAGAAGAACCTGTATGCTGATGTCGATGCTGCCTGGCAGGCGCTGCGCTCACGGTAAGGAAGGTTGATTGAACGGGCGGGAAGGTGCATTACCAGCTCAAAACAATGAGAACTGACACAATTCCGCCTGTAAAAAAATTATTTATAAAGCACCTTTCATACATAAAAAATGCAACACAAAGTGCTTTAGACTTAAAAACAATGGCCAATGACTAGGGATGATACTCGAAACCGGTTTTCCCGGTTGTTCGATAAGAAAAGAACCGAGTCCTCAGACTCGAATCCCTTTTTGAGAACCGGTACCCGTTATCGAGACCACTATAGTAAAGAAAAAGAGTTGGTTCTTTATTCAAATCCCTGGGACCAATCCCGTTCCGACCAGAAATGCCCCGTGAGACATCACAAGAAATGACGTCACGTAGCTCAGTCATTAGGAGCAGATAGGGAAAGCAGGAAAAACAATGCACTGGAAAAAGCGCTCCAAGGTGTAATAAAGTTCAAAACAAAAGGTATAATCCAATGAATAACTTTACTGAGAGATTTGAGCAGGGTACAAACACATGACGAACACTTTTACGACCAACGGAAACATAGCAACAAGGCTAGCAACGCACCTCCTTTACGGCAGCTGTCGCAACGTTCTTAAAACAACCGCAGCAGGTACATATATGACATCTCCCTTTTTTAACTTTTGTTTTTCTTTGCTTGTAAACAAAACATAATCACACTGTATATGTGTTGTCTGTCTAATTATAAATAATGCAGACGAGGCGTGTTGGCTTGAGTTCTTGACGTTTACTTTCACAGCGTGCTCATAACCTCATTCTTAGCTGCCGGGTGGTGACATGCAACAACACTTTTCGGGGCTACATTTTTTAGCATTGTAACTACATTTGCAAACAACTTTTCTCTTCATAGAATTTTCTTTCAATAAAGAAATAAAGTGCAAAAATGTCAAAGCATCATAACAAACACTTATGTCAAAATAGCAGCAGAAGTGCACTTTATGGAGAGCTGTATTATTTTCAGTTTTGTGCCCAAGGGACTGATTTTATTTAACACTATAGTATTATTTATACACCTATAGTGATCACAGAGACAGGTTGTTTTTGTCTTACTGTATATATTTGTTTTTCTTAAAAATCCCACTTAATATACTTTGGGTAGCAACAGTCAATATTTATTTATTTTATTTTATTTTTTTAGGGGGGTAACAGTCAATATTTATTTATTTACTAGATTTTATTTTTTTCTTATATAAGAAAAGTGAGCTTTTGTTAAACCAAATATTGTGTTTTTTTCCATATACAACAACCTATCTGGACTTGATAAGAGAATCGATAAGGAATCGGTTCGATAAGAGGATTCGATAATAGGCTCGAACTCGATAATTTCTTATCAAACATCCCTCCCGATGACCCACATCCCTCATCATCAATCACAAATATACACAGTTACACACGCGTACAGTTGAATGCATGGCTGAATACAGAGGAACCAGGTGAATAAACACTATCACAGGAGCCGTCTGCACCAGGACGTCACCAGGCCTCGGCCACCAGTATGCAGACACAAAGCGCCCCCACGGCTAGAGGTGGGGGAAATACCGTAATTTCCGGACTATAAGCCGCACCAGACTATAAGCCGCACCAGCTAAATTTAGGGGAAAATACAGATTGCTCCATATATAAGCCGCACCCGACTATAAGCCGCAGGGTTTTGATGTGTAATCACCGTAGTATATAGGGGTTCCTGCTACCACGGAGGGGATTGTCAGGACAGAGATGACTGTTTGGGAACGCAAAGCGTCCCATTTATTAACTATAAATCTTTCAATCGTTCAATCAAACTTTCACATCTTTGACATGGCGAACAGCATTCGCGCAGAGTACAAATAATACAACGGTGCAAAGTAATACAAAGTGCTTGCATGTACGTTATCAAAATAACCAGCCTACCGGTATATGAAAAGTCAGTCTTTAATCATTGTGTCATCGTCTTCCTCCTGCGTACTAAAACTACCGAAATCCTCTTCGTCGGTGTCGGAGAAGAACAGGCCATATATAAGCCGCACCGTTGTATAAGCCGCAGGGACCAGAACGAGGGGAAAAAGTAGCGGCTTATAGTCCGCAAATTACGGTAATCGATTTTTAGACTCATTGCAATTCGGACATGGACGATAATAAAATCGATTTAGTAAACATCAATAATCAATTTAGTTATTGTAAATAAAGTAATTCAGATTGTTCTAAACTTTGTCTGACTGCAGCGAGCTACCTCACCGAGAGATCCGACCAGCTCCTTTATTATAGGGCACTTATGTTCCAATTTTGCATACATTTTCATTAATGTATTAAATGTGATGGGAATTAATTGAAGTGTTTCTTCTTATAAAAGCACAGTTTTTAAAAGTTGCAAGTGATCAACGCTTATTTAATGAAACAAAAGTAAATGTAAAACTGCAGTAATATACATAAATTAAAGATGCATCAATCGATTTTTAATTTAATCGTAATCAAATTGTGAAGTGCTCAAAGATTCCCACCTCTACCCACAGCCATGGCCAATATAATCCCTGATGCAGAGAGCTCCTTCTGAGGAAAGCCTGAAAGTAAAAATAATAAAACATTTAAAATAGTTGGTACCATTTGAATATAAGATAAAATATGAGTAAAACATATTATAAAGATAGAAAAACACATTTGTACAATAAATACATTTAACTACCGTATTTTTCGGACCATAGGGCGCACCGGATTATAAGGCGCATTAAAAGGGCCATATTATGATTTTTTTTCCCTACATTTAAAAGACTTCCTTGTGGTCTACATAACATGTAATGGTGGTTATTTGTTCAAAATGTTGCATAGATTATGTTTTACGGACCATCTTCAAGTCGCTTTCTGACCGTCGCTTCAAGATGCACTGTTTGGTGGGCGGTCTTATTTACGTGAGTCACCTTCGACAGCGTCTTCTCCCTGTCCTCTTTGGTGTACCGGTGTAGCGTGCAAGGATGGGAGTTGAAGAAGTGTCAGAAGATGTAACTAACTGTTTTAATGATTTCAGATTTTAATTAAATTAATAACGAAGCAGCACCTCCTCATCCGTGGCTCATTATCACAACAACGCCGGAAATGTGTCCCGTGAAAAAACGTTTGACCGGAACTCTTTAATAACTAAAGTTTCGTGGGTGAATTATGTAAACCCACTACACCGGTAGTTTTTAGCGCTTCCACAGCGAGTCTACTGACCGATATAAGTTAGAACTTTACCTTACTTCATATTAGAAATGGCAACAGCGGAGCATGAATGCCCCATAACAAGATGTGAGAGAAAAAGAAGAAGCTTATCGACTACAGAGGGCTGCAATGACGGACGGGCGCAAATTTTCAGGATTTATGCAGATCCTGAATACACATCAGCAGGTACCAGTAGGTAAGAACATTTGGTTTTGCATAATATTGCGAAACAAAACAACAGATAATGCCTGCTAATAGGTGCCATTATACACACACCATAACAATTATCGTATGTTGAAGCACAGTACGTCTGACTATGGTAGCTGTAATGCACCGACAATCCATCAAGCGGTGCGGCTTCGTAGCTTACCAAAGACGTACTAAAATATTTTGACAGATTTTTGAGCGCTGTGTAATGTTCTATATTCTCAATGGGTATTTAAAATGTTGGTGTTTACGGGCGTCATCAAAAATGGCTTCGAGGTCGGTAAGCACAACCAGACTTATTCCGTACATTAGGCGCACCGGGTTATAAGGCGCGATGTCGATTATTAATGAGTAATAAAAAGGAAAGTATTAATGACTTCAATATCAAAAAGATGGGTCTTAAGCCTGCTCTTAAAAACTGAACGTTCTCTGCAGCCCTGAGGTCTTCCGGCAATTCCATCCTGTGATGTTGTGTCCTGACCCCGAGATCTTAGGGGTCTGCAAGGGTTTGTAGGGTAAAAGCAAATCTGAAAGACAAGAAGGCAAAATACTATAGAAAAATGTGTAAACCATAAGAAGAAGAAGATGACAATTTTCAGTGTTGTGTAGGTAAGAACTACACTGCAACAAGGTGTCTTAATTTGGTTCTCTAAACTACAACTACAGTGGAACCTCGATTAACCAACCCCTTTATTTGCCAACTTTGTGGTTTATAAGCCTTTAGATCTCATCAAATATCTGTCTGTATGCAAACTGTGTCTCTGTGTACGAATGCTTCAATCATTCATTTTGTGTGCCGCTGGAAGCCTTAGGGTGCTGCCATTTGGATGACATCACTTCCTGTGCAGTACAGTACACACAGGGCCCAGCCATTTTGAAGGGCGTAGCCCCCATTGTTAGATTGTGTTTGTTAGCCATTACTGGGTCGCCATTTCTTCGTGCTTCAGTGTGTTTCTTTCCTCGCCATTAACCTCTGCTCCATTTTTTTGCCCTCAAGTGACACGGATCAGATATTTTTTTTGACAGTCCAAACACCCCAAAGTGCTTCAAATCTGATATTTTTGCATCAGATTTGGGCCACATCGGGAGGTAATCCGAATCCGTTTGGAATCTGATGTGACTGCAGTCTAAACGGCAATGCGACCTGTTTCCCACGTTTACGTCATCTTGGAGCTATGTCATTCGTGTGCGCAGGAAAAGATAAGGTCCACTTTGGCCTGCAGTTTAAATGCGTAGTCCAAGTTTAGTCTATTTTGCTTACTCGATATGGGTTCAAAAAAGCCAACAAACCAGCCTGGAAAGAAGCATGGATTCGCTGTGGACTTAAACTTAGAGAAAAAAAAAGGGAAGTCACTCTGAAAAACACGAAAGTGCTCCTGTTGTATAGAGGAACTGGGACCACTGTACACACATTGATAAATCCTTGCATTGACATTTTAACCTTGCTAGCAAGTATACAGTAGAACATCGGGACTGAGGCGTTCCTCAAGGCACCCCATAAAGTCCTCTCTTTTCCAAATTATTTTTTTCATATGTGATTTATGTATCTAAAATGTTTGTTGCCTGTTTACTTCAGAGGAAGTCAGTAGTCATTTCTTTCAACTCCTTTTATATACTAGTAGTGTTCCATTTTAGGTCCTATCTTTTTCATCATTTGGGCTATTCAACTGGTGGCCTGAAAGTTCAGTTTAAAAAAAAAAAAGGAAGGGAGAAGTCCGGCCCCCGGTCATTAGCTTTCTGGGAATGTGGCCCCCAAAACAATTTAGTTGAATATCCCTGATGTAGATCACACTGGCTAGTCTTGGGGGTACTGCGTTCTTGACTCTCCACCATACCTATTAACATTTTTTAATTTCAGTTTTGATTATCTATTCATACTAATGTTGTTCAGCATGTGTAAATAATGCTCAACACTGAAGAATTGCCATGTGCAGTGGCGAAGGAAGTTGCGTACATGAGCAGAAATGTTTTAAGTGTGTTTTCCCTGGAGGATGTCCACAAGGATGACAAACCACAGTCAGAGTATTGTTGTCCATGCTACAATTTCATATCACAAGTTCCAGCATCACGGCAGATCTGGTAGACTCGGTGTGGATCATCCTAACAGCAGCCCTTCATTTTCTTTCTTTCTTTGCATCTGATATGAAAACACTTATCTCTGGCTCTAACTTTGTTTATTTGGTAGAAAGGGGAGAGTATTTTCTATACATTTTCTGCTATAAATGAAACCAACGGATGAGAGCAGTAATATCTTCAGTTAAAAGGCCCCTATTTTTAAAAGTTTTTTCTGGCTCGTATTTGTAGTAAAAGTTTTTCTTGTATGCGTGTGTGTGTTAATTGTTCCTTCATCTTTGTGAAACAGGACATGCAAAATCTGAGCGGTTTTATTGGAAGAAGGGCGGGTGTTGACTTAACATGCTTAAATTTACGAACGTTTAGGACTGGGAATCTCAGGACGCATCATGTTACGATACTATATGTGATAATTTCTCAATATGGAGAAGCTGCGACAAGTTTGAGCATGTTTGCGATGAGGTGGCGACTTGTCCAGGGTGTACCCCGCCTTCCGCCCGATTGTAGCTGAGATAGGCTCCAGCGCCCCCCGCGACCCCGAAGGGAATAAGCGGTAGAAAATGGATGGATGTTCTATATTTACATGAGACACTTTTTACATACTACGAAGTACTTGTGAACAATACTATTGATTTCGACAATGCCAGCTTCCATCATGAGTTTATCCCTGGAGTCCAGCATAGTAGCTTCTTTGTATGTCTAGCCTCTAGCGCGAGGAACACAAATGAATGTGCCGTTCAGAATGCCGCAGTGTTGTTGTTTTAAGGCATTGTTAAGTTAAAGTACCAATGATTGTCACACACACACACTAGGTGTGGCAAAATTATTCTCTGCATTTGACCCATCACCCTTGATCACCCCCTGGGAGGTGAGGGGAGCAGTGGGCAGCAGCGGTGGCTGTGCCCGGGAATCATTTTTGGTGATTTAACCCCCAATTCCAACCCTTTATGCTGAGTGCCAGGCAGGGAGGTAATGGGTCCCATTTTTATAGTCTTTGGTATGACTCAGCCGGAGTTTGAACTCACAACCTACCGATCTCAAGGCGGACACTCTGTGAGACTTTTTGTAGAGTGTATGATTCATTATTAATATAACATCATGCAACGTACCAAAGGATAAATTAAAAACGTTAATGGCAGCAAAAAAGAAGATGCGAAACCTTTCAATTATTGTCATAATCAGTGTTGGGTTAGTTTCTGAAAACCAGTACCTAGTTACAGTTACTAGTTACTTTATTTCAAAAGTAACTCAGTTACTTACACCAAAAAGTAATGCAATACTGTGAAAAGTAACTATTTAGTTACTTCTACTTTTTTTTTTTTTAAAGCTCCCATTAATGCCCTTTTAGCCTTCATTTCAGTACTGTTATTGCACTGGAGAATAATACAATGCGTTGATCAACTTGACATGCATTTGCATCACTGAACTCTGCTAAGCAATGTGGTCTACATACAACACACAAAGACAAAGATATGTTTCAAAGGGCCAATTTATTTCAGGCCAGAACAAATTGACAAAGCTATTTTAAATAGCTGCAACATAACATACATAAGTAACAAACAGTATA
Source organism: Entelurus aequoreus (assembly GCF_033978785.1). Taxonomy (NCBI): domain Eukaryota; kingdom Metazoa; phylum Chordata; class Actinopteri; order Syngnathiformes; family Syngnathidae; genus Entelurus; species Entelurus aequoreus. Next base: position 25,117,871 of record NC_084747.1, on the reverse strand, counting down.
ATAACAACATAGCTGTAAACCAGGCTTCACCTAAGGAAAAAATCTGTTACACCTCCCTGATACCGAAGTACATGTCAAACTACTTCCTTAAAGGCCTACTGAAATGAAATTGTTTTACTTAAACGGGGATAGCATATCCATTCTATGTGTCATACTTCATCATTTCGCGATATTGCCATATTTTTGCTGAAAGGATTTAGTAGAGAACATCGATGATAAAGTTGCAACTTTTGGTCGCTGATAAAAAAAAAGCCTTGCCTGTACCGGAAGTAGCGTGATGTCAACAGTTGAAAGGCTCCTCAGATTTCCCCATTGTTTTCAATGCAGCTAGAGCGATTCGGACCGAGAAAGCGACGATTACCCCCATTAATTTGAGCGAGGATGAAAGATTTGTGGATGAGGAACGTGAGAGTGAAGGACTAGAATGCAGTGCAAGACATCTTTTTTCGCTCTGACCGTAACTTAGTTACAAGCTGCAGGCATGTGATTTTTCCGTCTAAAGTCGGAATTCCGTCTTTTTTAATCTCGGGAAAAAGAAAAAAAAAGATCTCCCGTTTTTCCGTTTTTTTTTCCGACCCTAAATCAAGATTCGAGACGTAGTTTATATTACGCCGTAGTTGATTGGTCGATATGTTCCTTGTGACCAATCAGGACATCTGTTATGAATGATGACGTTAATAACGTCATCATTAATAATGGTTATTAGCGCCATTTTCCATATGTAAACGATGTCGGTTCTCGAGAGAAAGAATGCTTTACTAGTAAAATAAATTGATAAACATGTCAAAAATAAGTTTCGATGGGACTGGATGGAAAGGGAAATCACTGATACTGTTGGGAAGAAGGAAGTTACGACTTTGTTCGGTGATTTTATTCGGAAAATCGATCGTCCCGGAAAGGTTTTGTGCACGCGGTGTCATGATAATATTGACTATGGATCACAAGGTCTCAAGGCTTTGGAAGTACATGTGAAACGCCAAAAACATATGAAACAACTTGAAGCAAGGAAAACGAACTTTTCACTAGCTGGTACTTTTGGATGTCAACCGAAAGTGAGCAAACCTTACGGACTTCATCTTGTTTGCATCTACAACTGCCGTAGACATCGAGAGGAAAGATCCACCCACTTCAGTTGCAGACAGGGTTGTTAATAATGAGGTAAGCTAAAAAATATTTGCTTGCGAAATACGCATGTTTGTTTTAAATATTAACCAATTATTGCTTTGCGAAATATAAATGGGTTTTTCTAAAAATAAAAAGCCACGTGAAAATATATTATGAAATTACAGAAATTCAAAGAGTCGCATTATTGATTCTAGTTAACAATTTATTTGAAATAAATTTGCATATAATACTATTTTGTAATATTAAGTTCTTATGTAGTCTGTTGAAACTATTGTCAGTGGTGTAACAATCTTGAAGGTAAATATTTTCACACTTGTTTCATGCAATATGTCAGTGTCCTCACATTATTATTATTTCCTATTTTCAAATATGAGTAAACAATACTAAACATGTTTAATTATTTTCATAAATGTATATCCTATTTTGGCGAAAAGAATGAAATGTTTACATTACATTACATGAACTGAAGTAATGTGGTAATACTGTAAATAAACTGTAGATAATAACACTGATCAATGTGACACCTGTGGATGTGAAATGAACACAAGATGTAAATATTAGTGACTAAATACTGTTGGGACTGAACCATATACAGTGATTCATTAAGATAATTGGGTTATGCATGTTCTATTAATTATGTTTTCATGTCTTTAAACACTAAAATATTTTCTTCAAATGGTGCTGTCTTTGTTAATTTTAGCATGTTAAATTGGTGAAAAACCAGGAGCTTCGGGGGGCGTTGCCCCCCTTCGTCCCCCAGACCCCCGGAAATTTTTTCAGTCTTTTTCATTGTGGTCAAATCACATGCCTGAAGCTGGCTCACTCTCTCCTTTTTCTATTGTGGATCACGGATTTGTATTTTAAACCACCTCGGATACTATATCCTCTTGAAAATGAGAGTCGAGAACGCGAAATGGACATTCACAGTGACTTTTGTCTCCACGACAATACATCGGCGAAGCTCTTTAGCTACTGAGCTAACGTGATAACATCGTGCTTAAATGCAGATAGAAACAAAATAAATAAATCCCTGACTGGAAGGATACACATATGATCAACAATACTATTAAACCATCTACATGTAACTACACGGTTAATAATTCCCAGCCTGGCGAAGCTTAACAATGCTGTTGCTAACGACGCCATTGAAGCTAACTTAGCAACGGGACCTCACAGAGCTATGATAAAAACATTAGCGCTCCACCTACGCCAGCCCTCATCTGCTCATCAACACCTGTGCTCACCTGCGTTCCAGCGATCGACGGAAGGACGAAGGACTTCACCCGATCATCCGTTGCGGTTGGCGGCTAGCGTCGGCTAGCGCGTCTGCTATCCAAGTAAGTCCTCCTGGTTGTGTTGCTACAGCCAGCCGCTAATACACCGATCCCACCTACAACTTTCTTATTTGCAGTCTTCATTGTTCATTAAACAAATTTGCAAAAGATTCACCAACACAGATGTCCAGAATACTGTGGAATTTTGAGATGAAAACAGAGTTTTTTGTATAGGATTCAATGTGTCCGCATACTTCCCGTTTCAACGATTGACGTCACGCGCATACGTCATCATACATAGACATTTTCAACCGGAAGTTTAGCGGGAAATTTAAAATTGCACTTTATAAGTTAACCCGGCCGTATTGGCATGTGTTGCAATGTTAAGATTTCATCATTGATATATAAACTATCAGACTGCGTGGTCGGTAGTAGTGGGTTTCAGTAGGCCTTTAACGTAAATGACCGCCATAACCACAACACCAGGGGGAGCTCCACTAACCACGTTGAACCCAGATTCCGATCTAACAAAGGTCTTAACTCATTCTCTTTCTATGCCACATCAATGTGGAATGCGCTCCCAACAGGTGTAAAAGAAACTGCATCTCTATCCTCCTTCAAAACCGCACTAAAAGTACACCTCCAGGCAACTTCAACCCTAAACTAACACCTTCCCCGGATTGTTAATAATCAAATGTAGATACTTTTTCTTATGCTTTCTGATCTGTCTCTCTCTCTGTGTCCACTACTTGCTGTACATATCCTACCAAGTCAGACCTACACTGTTTCAATGTCCATTTCTCTGTTCTCAATTGTTGATGACTGAAGTGATGATAACAACCAAACCTAACCTAACCCTCCCACCCCCCCTCCACATTCCACACCCTGGATTGTAAATAATGTAAATAATTAAATGTATATACCCTGATGATTATCTTGTGTGATGACTGTATTATGATGATAGTATATATCTGTATCATGAATCAATTTAAGTGGACCCCGACTTAAACAAGTTGAAAAACTTATTCGGGTGTTACCATTTAGTGGTCAATTGTACTGAATATGTACTTCACTGTGCAATCTACTAATAAAAGTCTCAATCAATCAATCAAAAAAGGCACACATGACATACACAAAGCCTAACCAGGCAGATTTGAATTGTTGTTTTGGGCAGTAGATGGGATCTTTGATCCAAGACACAACTTACATTTAACTAAAATGTTCTTTTCTTTGTGCTCGACAAAAGAAAAGAAGTGAGAATATCTCATACTTGCCAAACATCCCGAATTTCAGTGCCTCTCCCCGGGACAACCATTCTTCCAAATTTCTCCCGATTTCCAGTCGGACTTAAGGCACGCCCCCTCCAGGTCCGTGCGGACCTGAGTGAGGACAGCCTGTCGTCACGTCCGCTTGGCCAACCAAAAAGTAACCACAGAACACTATACCGTGGAGTGTTCTGTGGTTACTTTTTGATTGGCCAACGGTTTACGTTGTATTGCGCACCCCCCTCCCCTCCTCTCCCCTGCCCTCCCCTTCCCACACCCACACCCAGACACACAGAGCGCGCCTCTTGTGACACAAGAGATTCAGAAGAACGACACTGCAGCGCTGCAATAAAACACACTCAGATCTTCTGTTTCTAGCCGATACTACATAAAAAATAACGTAAAATAACGCAGTAACGCATCATGTAGTAACTGTAACTGAGTTACTGAATATAAAAAATAATACCTTGGATTACTAGTTACCGCCGAAACTAACGGTGTTACAGTAACGCGTTAGTCCCAACACTGGTCATAATGTTTAAACATATTGTCACACTCCTACTAAAGGTAGACTGTTGGAATGAGACTGGCTGTCCTGCAGTGTCTAATCCAAATGTGCGATTTTTCTCGAAATTATATATATTTTTTAAAATGTATAAAACATTCGCGTTATGTTTGGTCACACGTCAGGGGTATATTATGATGGAGAGTAAAGGCTCAACTTTCTAGGACAGTCAGTAGCTTTCTGTGTTTCAGTAAATAATACTTAGAGGAAATCTGATTTATATGTCCATCCATCCATTTTCTATCGCTTGTCCCTTTTGGGGTCGCGGGGGGTGCTGGAGCCTATCTCAGCTGCATTCGGGCGGTAGGGAGGGTACACCCTGGACAAGTCACCACCTCATCGCAGGGCCAACACAGACAATATTCACACACTAAGGTCAATTTAGCGTTGCCAATCAACCTATCCCCAGGTGCATGTTTTTGTAAATTGTCTAAATGTTAGATCTTTTAAATGCTGTCTTTTATTTTGTATTTGTTATAAAGCTGAGTGAATTAACGTCCCTTTTACCACTGCACATTTCTCTCTCTCTCTCTCTCTCTCTCTGTGTGTGTGTGTGTGTGTGTGTGTGTGTGTGTGTGTGTGTGTGTGTGTGTGTGTGTGTGTGTGTGTGTGTGTGTGTGTGTGTGTGTGTGTGTGTGTGTGTGTGTGTGTGTGTGTGTGCGCGTGTGCGTGCGCGTGCGCGTGTGCGTGTGCGTGTGCGCGTGCGCGTGCGCGTGCGCGTGTGTGTGCGCGCGCGCGTGCGTGCGTGCGTGCGTGCGTGCGTGCGTGCGTGCGTGCTCGCGCGCCTGCCTGCCTGCCTTTGGACCCTGTTGACCATGAATCATCAAGGGTGCAAACCGATCGAATCCCACCATAAACCTGACCTGCCCCTATTTGAGCCCCACATTCTCGTGTTAACTAAAAACATCCATAAGATTTAGCCTACCGGTTTGGGTTTTTCTTAAGGGGACGGCGTGGCGCGGTTGGGAGAGTGGCCCTGCCAGCAACCTGAGGGTTTCTGGTTCAATCCCCAGCTTCTACCATCCTAGTCACGTCCGTTGTGTCCTTGAGCAAGACATTTCACCCTTGCTCCTGATGGGTCGTGGTTAGCACCTTGCATGGCAGCTCCCGCCATCGGTGTGTGAATGGGTGAATGTGGAAATAGTGTCAAAGCGCTTTGAGTACCTTTTAAAGGTAGAAAAGCGCTATAAAAGTATAACCCATTTACAATTAAAGGTTATCAGTCTGTGCTACTTATCCATAGTCAGCAAATGTACCATCTCGTTGAGTGTTGACAAATTTATGTAGTCTGCTGATAACACAATAGGCTCCTGCTGCGTCACACACACACACGCACACACACACTTATTTCCTGTGTGTGTGTTTTTTTGTTTGATTAGTCACGGTTAGTCAAGCCCTTTCACCTGAACTAGGAGTGGTTCTGTCAAAACAGCAGGCTCAAACAGAGCCTCAATTATCATACTTCAGATTAATGAGAAAGCGAAGTGTGTGTGTGTGTGTGTGTGTGTGTGTGTGTGTGTGTGTGTGTGTGTGTGTGTTTTCTGTTGAATAGTATAATTTTCACTACCCTCTGAGATGGAGGAGGGCCCGCAGTCTATCCCGCAAGTCTAATATTGAGTGGTAGCCTAGCAACCGATTTCCAATGATCTTTCAGACCAAGGCCTTCCCACACTATGGCCCAGCAAAATAAACAAGACTAACTCACTTCCTGGTCCATCGCCACATACATTCAGCATGCTACTTTTTCAGATTCGGCATTTGTCAGGGATATTACCTTCTCACAAACATGGACATAGTTCACATCATTTCATTGAAATCTTCCGGTCTAATTGACTGCTCATCGCACTCTTAACACAGAACAGCAACCAAGTAAGACTATCTATGGTTATTGTCCTCATGGTCTTACATGTCGGTACATCTTTTCCAACCAGTGCATGATTGTATGAGTAATAAGGTTAATAGTATTTGATAGGTCAGAAACAAGGATGTTTGTTAGGACAGATGGCACGTTGATCTGAGAAATATGTCTGCGCATATGTTCCTAATGTCCTAAAAATAGCATTCATTGGCTTTACGGCTTATTTTGGATTTTTGGAATATTTTCTTGGGTAAAAAGCGACCCGTGACCAGGAGTCAAGAGTAGAAGGCTGAGAGAGCATGTGGAGCATAAAAGATTGGATTTGTGTCAAGAGGCACAATTGATGAGGGTTGGGGGGGAGGGCCTGTAACGGCAGCAAGGTCTGTTCAAGCCTGGATTCAACAAATTGCAGGCTTGTGTGGTTTGCTGTGTTGTTAAGAGCTTGTCAGAACAATGGTGCCGACGAGGGCAGCTGCGACGCCGGATCGGGTCTTTTGTCCGAGATAGTTGAAGGATGTGACGCTGTTTTAAATAAAAGTCAGAGGTTCCTGTGTGTTCCAAATGTGACTGCCATATCTTGTCACCAGATTTGTAGATTGGCCCGCCCTATGATGACCCTATGATAATGTTTCATGGTGAGGGTTTATGCAATATGATGCTTGTAAACTCACAATAAGCACAAGATAAAGGAGGGCCAGGTGACGTTCTATTGCACAATGATAACCGGTTCATACTAATGAACGAGCGATAAACTTTAGCGAATTAGGGCACTGAATGTCATTTTAGTGCTTTGTCATGTAAGCAGGTAACCAACCGCCCATTTAGAATCTCTAATGAGCTAATGTCTCCCAGTGTGCTGTAGAAGTAATGCATTTATTTACTGTACCTCCTGGGAGGAGCATGTATCGAACATCAATGCTTGGACAAGCAGTGTCTGGTATGTTCTCGTCCTCGTCTGCCTTCCTCTCCCTAAAATCAGTTGGAAAAACTTATACAGATTCACTTCATACAGGGTGAAATATTTAAAAAATGTAGTTCTCAATTCCTTAAAGCGGCATTTTGCAACATGCTAAAAAATAAACCATTTGGTTGTTACCATTAGGGAACATGCTAACGGTTACAATATGATACAACACAAGGTGGCAAGACATATTTCAATAATAAATAAAGCAAAATTTGTTCTGTACCAAAAATCACTTCATATTCTCTGTTTGCTGGTGTTACCATATCTGAGGTATTGTGTAGAAATATGGGAAATAATGACAAAAGTACACTTCATTCACTAATCGTGTTACAAAAGAGGTCGGTTAAAATAATACATAATGTTGGATATAGAGAACATTCAAACACTATTTATTGAATCAAAAATATTGAAATCCAATGACTTGGTGCATTTGCAAACAGCTAAAATTATGTACAAATCAAAATATAACCTGCTACCCAAGAATGTACAACAATTCTTCTTAAAGAGAAGCATAACCTTGGATAAAAATGAACTTAAAACATTTGCTTCAGGTGTGTAACATTAATCGACATATGTGGGATCTGAACCGAGGGTGTCGTTGTGGCTTGTGCAGCCCTTTGAGACACTTGTGATTTAGGGCTATATAAATAAACTGATTGATTGATTGATTTATTGATATCGATTTATATTCCTTAGATTCAACTGCATCGATCTGTGCTCGGCAAGTTTGTAAGATAAGTATCGATCCAACATTGTGTAAAAAGGCATATCGATCGGTTTTATAGATATTAGAAAAAGGAAAACATTGGATTTAAGAACTGCAGACTTTATATGAAGATTAGCACTTTTATTGATAAGGTTGTTAAACGTTAATCAAGTCTGTCTGCCCGTCTGTGGCGTCATCGCCATCAGTCATCAAAACAAGAATGGCGAACACCTACGGTGGCTGAGAAAAGTCACGACACATAAAAATGCGACAAGACAATATCATAAAGCCACATAACTTTCAGCTACAGCACGACTGCAAAACACCATCGATCCATCCATTTTCTACCGCTTATTCCCTTTTGGGGTCGCGGGGGGCTCTGGAGCCTATCTCAGCTACAATCGGTCGGAAGGCGAGGTACACCCTGGACAAGTCGCCACCTCATCGCAGGGCGACTGCAAAACACCACAAGACATAAACATAAAGCTACAACGCAACTTGAAGCCTCAATGGACGCGACGGACACAACGGAAGTGACAGCCGAGCAAGTTAGGGCAACAAACCAATTTCCTGGTCACACTTCACTTACTTTTCCAACTTGGTTGATTACATCCTTTTCAACTTTCTGCCTAAGGAAGTCTGTGAGTCGACAAAAATTGTCCACTGTCACTTCCGTTCCGTCTTTGTATTGTCGTGGTTTGGCTTATTTTTGTTGTGTTATGGCTGATTGTGTTGTGGTATTTGCATTTGTTGTGCCTTTTTTAGTAGTAGCAGGTCAAACCACTGCTCATTTAACCTAAGGAGATTTGGTTGCACCTAATTTTTAATATCAATTTATTTATTTTTTGTATTGTTTTGTATGTCAAAAACAACAGTAAAAGTAACCGGCAAACTACTGTTAATTCACCCTGAAGAGATGTTGGTTCCACTTTATTTTTGACATTAATATTGTTATTCTATGTTGAAACAAGCCGAAGTACCATAATAAATTTACTGTTAAAATGTTGGTTACTGTACTTTTTTTTGAAAATTGCTTGAATATTAAAAACGAGGGCAGGAAAGGTTTCCTCTTAATTCAACTTTTAAGTGTTGGTTGCACTTTATTCAAATAAGATGTGAATGCAATTGCCATTAATTGTTGTTTAATAACAATAATTAATTTATAAATGAATTATTTGAATATAACTGAATATGAATGATTTCCTTACAGGAAATAACAGCAATATAGGAAAATTGACCTGTAGTGTCCAATATTCAGTAATTATTTCAGTCACACTGGTTAAATTTACTGAACTGATTTCAGCTCACTGTATCGTTTTCGGATCGTATCGTTTAAAAAAAAAAATATCGTTCCTGAATCGTATTGGCAGCCACAAATTCCGAATCAAATCATTGTTACAACTAATTATTACATCCCTAATTTGTACGCACGTATAGCACTTAAAATCTTTAGTATTTCCGTATGTGGAATTAAACTATGGAATGATTAAACAATGTCCTAATATGATCCAGTTTTTTTAAACTGTTCAAACCCAAAGTGTTTACAAGTAAAACGAATAATCTGGATGAAGACCCTGAACCTTATTGTCAATGAGATAATCTTAGTCATCAAATTATGTGAATCACAACTTCACTATTGTGAACTGTTGTACTTATTATTCATTAATCCAAGTGGTTACAAATTAAGAACAGGAAGTGAACACATGTTAGTCATTGGTATAAAGTGGAAAATGGGTAGGACTAAATAAGATCTGCTTCTTCCTACTTCTTTTTGTGAATGTTGTAATGTGGTTTACCATAACATACATATTTTTTTAAATGCGTATATTTTTCACTATTACTAATTGTTTTGAAAGGTCGGCCCGAGGACAAAGTCTGGCTGCCAGGCTGTCACTCACGGCTGTCTCGTAGTACGAGACACTGATTTGCTTAGTCAGCTACAACCAGAGCTGAGACGTATCATCAGGGTTTCCCCTAGATTGCCAAGATACCTGTGGTGGTGGGGGCATGGTTATGGGCATGGTCACCATGACGTCATCGTTTATTTTGCTATGATATAATTTTCTTTAAAAGACTTAAAACATGTTTACATACATTTTAAAAACAAACCTGTGTTATTAATGATTAGGATTAACATATACTTTTATATTATATCCATCCATCCATTTTCTACCGCTTGTCCCTTTTTGGAGTCGCGGGGGGTGCTGGAGCCTATCTCAGCTGCATTCGGGCAGAAGGCGGGGTACACCCTGGACAAGTCGCCACCTCATCACAGGGCCAACACAGATAGACAGACAACATTCACACACTAGGGCCAATTTAGTGTTGCCAATCAACCTATCCCCAGGTGCATGTTTTTTGGCGGTGGGAGGAAGCCGGAGTACCCGGAGGGAACCCACGCAGTCATGGGGAGAACATGCAAACTCCACACATTATATCGTTTTGCTATATTTTCAATTGTTGCTGCATATTTTACAATGCACTTTGGAAAATTTTTTAAGTGTCTATAGACATTTTGTGTCTTTTTCTTTATGAAAAACAACTAGCAACAAATCTAGCATCTTTGTCTGGTGTTATTATAAACTGTACTCATGTTTAGAGACTAGTCCTGTCCCTCCATGTCCCCGATGGAAAGCGAGCTGCAGCAAGCATGACGTCACACTTTCTTCTCGCCGCTTCTCCAGTTGGACTTCTCTCCTTAAAAGCCGCCACTGTCCTCTTAGTATTTGCACATTTTGTAGATGGCTGTCCGCGGCTATATGTGGGATATATTAAAGTTAAGTCCACATCGCAGATATGCTGACTACTAGAGGTGGGGGAAATAATATATCTTTAGATTAATCGCAATTCGGACATGGACGATTATAAAATCGATTAGTAAATGTCAATAGTCCATTTATTTATTGTAAATAATTTAATGCAGACCGTTTCTAAAATTTGGCTGACTGCAGCGAGCCACCTCAGAGAGAGTTCCTACCAGCTCCTTTATTATTGGGCAGTTATGTTTCAGTTTTGCACACATTTAATATAACAAAATAAAGGTGATGGGAATTAATTGAACTGTTTCTTAGTACAAATGCACTCTTTATAAATGTTGCAATGGATAAACGCTTATTTAATTAAACAAAAAAAATTAAAACTGCATCAACATACATAAATTAATGATTCATCAATAATACATTTTTAATCGAATCACAGCTCCTGAATCTTAATCGTAATTGAATCGTGAGGTGCCCAAAGATTCCCACCCCTACTGACTACGCTCCAGACAAACTTGTGCGTCTTGTTTACAACATCCTGTTTTGGCAGCGCTGTTTCCGGTGGTCGATGTCTTTTTTCAGCGGCCACATTTTCGGTGCATCACTAGTCAATAGTGCGCAAATAATAGACTATGTATATCCATTCATACTGTAACAACTTGCTAGTGGTAATGTTTTGTGTTTCTGTGGTTTTGATTTAATGTTTATTTTTCCCATGATCGCAACCACACCGTCCGTGCCTGAAAGCGGATTGGCCGAGAATCAGGAAGTGTTGTTGTGTGTTGTGGAAGCACAAAAATGTAAGGGTTTGCACGGGAGGTGAAACCTGTTGGAATCGGTCAGGTTTTTAGCATAAGTTTGGCAATAAAAGTTTCAAATAGGTAGCGTCTGACTTTTGACTTCTTCAGGAGGCTACAATACATATTATTACTTTAATTTGTTTTCACGTAAAAAAGCCTTTATTTTGAAGGTGTGGCGGCTATGATTTTGCCGTGGCGGTGCCCCGCGTTCAGTTGCATTAAGGGGAAACTCTGATCATGTTGATGTCTCACATAGATAGCTTGACATATACTGTATGTGGTTCTCAATTATTTCCTGTCATAAATCTATATACCACAATCTGAGACAGGTGGCAAGATGTAATGAGTGTGACCATGAGAACCAGTTCAAATGTATTTATTTCTCTCATGTTTCAAGCTGGTTGTTGACTACAGCAATTTCTCCAATAACAAGCTACTTCTAGTGAAGGATATAAATCCTCACTGCCTACTGTATTTACAGTAAACCTTTGTGTTTTATATGCTGCGTCATATTTCCTGCCTGGCCTGTCGATTAATTTGTATACTGCTGCCACGTGTATCGATTTAATTATTAATAAAGACGCCGATACTGTGAGTCTCCCTCCATCTGCAAAATCTTTCCAGGGTGTAGTCTGGCTTTTTTGCCCCAAGTCAGCTGGGATAGGCTTCGAAATCAAACATCCAAACAGCTATCCAATTGTATAAAACGGATGGATGGACTTGGTGTGTTTGTTCTGTTCAGATAGCTTAGCATATTTTGACATACATTGGATTACAATCTTTATTGTACAACATGTATTAAAGTGCCCTCCTTCGCCCTGCATCATTCATTTTTTTTGTGTTTGACCACCTTTTGCATTACCAGAATAAAATGAACTGAAGTTGATTTTACTGCTCTATTCCCACACAATTTTTACTCTCTCACGGCCAAAGTATTTTCCATAATGGAAGTAGCATTTCATTCAGCAGTGCACTCATGAGGCTGCATTTTTCAGTGTGGTGCCAGACTTTTTCATCTCTGCTTATACACAAGTAAGCGTTTAACACTTCCTACTCTATGTGCCTCCAACATGACCGTGAGACCGCGCTAGATCCAGCTGGACTCTGTCCCGTCTGTGTGTTTATGTCGGAAGAGGGTGTTCCTGAGCTTACGTTATGTGTCATGCATTTAAGTGTGCATGCTTCCAGCTTATTATGATCCACTTCAGGATTGCAGGCTTGAGTGTTTGTGGATTGTTCATGACTTTGCCATGTGCGAGGCACAGCCAGGGACATCTGGCCTGTGATGTCAGCAGTACAGAGGCCAACAGAGGACTTTTTCATTTGGGGACTTCTCTTTGAGTTCTGCAAACATGTAAATTGAATACACTTACAAGTGTAAACCTTTTGTTATGTGACAAACAATGTGGACACAGCAAGGCAGTGTTCTCAGACTCTGTTTGGACTAGTCAGCTGACTTGCTGTAAGAGTGGGTAACCAGAATCAGTTGTGGAATGTCGTCTTTTGCCTTTAAAGGGGAACGGCACTTTTTAAAAACAATTGTGGCTGTCAATTTACATTTCTTGTATAAGACAAGAGAAAATGTTTTTCTTTTTTATGCATTCTAATTTACAAATAAACATTAGCTAAAGTCAGCTAACAATAGCGGTAATGACAACAAAAATCCTTTGGATTTACTTAAAATTAGGGATGTCCGATAATGGCTTTTTTGCCGATATTCAGATATTGTCCAACTCTTAATTACCGATACCGATATGAACCGATACCGATATATATAGTCGTGGAATTAATACATTATTATGCCTAATTTTGTTGTGATGCCCCGCTGGATGCATTAAACAATGTGACAAGGTTTTCCAAAATAAATCAACTCAAGTTATGGAAAAAAGTGCCAACATGGCACTGCCATATTTATTTATGTCACAAAGTGCAATATTTTTTTAACATGCCTCAAAACAGCAGCTTGAAATGTGGGACATGCTCTCCCTGAAATAATCCTGATACCCATAACAACTATGGGAAACACTGTACTTTGACTTTCACAAAGTGCATTTATTTTTTATTTTTTAAACATGCCTCAAAACAACAGCCACAAAAACAATGAAGGCACACAGCTTCAGTCCAAAGTATACTATAAACTGGGCTCAATCTGCCCTGTTAACATATTCGTATGAGTAACAAAAATGTGCAAATAAAAACAAGAAAGGCACAAAAATAAAAAACTGCTTCAGTCTAGACTAGTAGATAACACAGCCATCCTTTAAAGTGCATGAACATTAATAAATCTGCTTCAGTCTAGACTAGTAGAAAACACAGCCACCCTTTAAAGGGCATGGGGAAAAAAGGCACAAAACATACATAAAACAGCTTCACTCAGTCCAGACTATTAGTCTATTTGTGCAACAGATGAAGCTCAAAGAGTGGGCTAATTCTTTTTATCCTTGTCATCACGTTTGAGAGGTAGATTTTTCTGAATGAAAACAAGCATCTGCAAGGGGTTCTGGGTATTTGTTCTGTTGTTTATATGTTGTGTTACGGTGCGGATGTTCTCCAGAAATGTGTTTGTCATTCTTGTTTGGTGTGGGTTCACAGTGTGGCGCATATTTGTAACCGTGTTAAAGTTGTTTATACGGTCACCCTCAGTGTGACCTGTATGGCTGTTGATCAAGTATGCTTTCATTCGCTAGTGCGTGTGTCAAGCCGTAGATAGTATGTGACTAGGCCAGTACGCAAAGGCAGCACCTTCAAGGATTAATTGGCGCTCTGTACATCTTCCTGCGTCCATGTACACAGCGGCGTTTTAGAAAGTCACAAATTGTATTTTTGGATACTGATTATTTTGAAACCGATACTGATAATTTCCGATATGACTTTTTAAAGCATTTATCGGCCGATATCGGCGGTCCGATATTATCGGACATCCCTACTTAAAATTGTGTACGTTGGTCCCATATGTTATAAAAAAAATACAAATAATTGCCTCCGCGCATGCGCATAGCATAGATCCAATGAATCGATGACTAAATTAATCGCCAACTATTTTCATAATCAATTTTAATCGATTTAATCGATTAGTTGTTGCAGCCCTAGTTGAATGTATACGATATATAGCGGTATTTTCATCAAAACATGCAAAGTGTTTAGTTAAAACTCAACACCACATTATTGTGACCAATGTTCTACAAATTACTTTTAAAAAAACTGGTCAATTATAGTTACTTGTTACTTAACCAAAAAAATAATTTAGTTACGAATAGAATTACTCTTAAATAAATGTAATTAATTACTAGGGAAAGTAATAAATGTGTAACTTGAAGAAAAAAAAACAAAACCTTTAAATATATGTCATATGGAGTTGAGATAAGTTTATGAGAGCAGATTGTGCGTGCGTGTGTGTTCCTTTTCAAAAGGCGGTGTCTGTTGCCAAGCGACGTGTGACGTAGCGAGGGTTTCAGCTAAACTGTTGTTGATAGCTGTACAGTTTGTCGGCTCTGGTGGCTGTTCTGTTGAATATTTTCACCGGCTTGTGCTACCTTTTGGTTAATAAAGAAGAGCTGTCGTTTTTGAGTTGGAGTTTGTTGTTGTTGCTGTCTTGTTTGCCTCAGAGACTTGTATTTCCCGCACTCGGCTGGAGGCTTCTGTTTCAGAAGCAAGAATAAGTTTGTTGTGCTGCTGCCTCTTTTGATCAAACTTTGCAGCGTGCAGTCACTTGTTATACGCCTGTTGCCACAAATCAAACCACTGGCACTTTTTATTTGCTATTGAACAAACGCCCCGTTCTCGATAGCGTTAGCATTAGCCATGTTTTGCTGGGTTTTCCGCTAGGGAAATGAGGTTGGAAACTACGGAAGCTCAAAGTGGCAAAAATTATGCCGGAACAAGAGGGTGGAGTGCCATCTCCGGGTTGGGGAGGAGATCGTGCCCCAAGTGGAGGAGGTCAAGTACCTCGAAGTCTTGTTCACGAGTGAGGGAAGAGTGGATCGTGGGATCGACAGGCGGATCGGTGCGGCGTCTTCAGTAATGCGGAAGCTGTATCGATCCGTTGTGGTGAAGAAGGAGCTGAACCGGAAGGCTAAGCTCTCAATTTACCGGTCAATCTACGTTCCCATCCTCACCTATGGTCATGAACTTTGGGTTATGACCGAAAGGACAAGATCACAAGTACAAGTGGCCGAA
Organism: Entelurus aequoreus; assembly: GCF_033978785.1. Taxonomy (NCBI): domain Eukaryota; kingdom Metazoa; phylum Chordata; class Actinopteri; order Syngnathiformes; family Syngnathidae; genus Entelurus; species Entelurus aequoreus. Next base: position 25,102,379 of record NC_084747.1, on the reverse strand, counting down.
ATGAGTTTCCTCCGCCGGGTGGCAGGGCTCTCCCTTAGAGATACCATACCATACCATACCAACTTTATTTATAAAGCCCTTTAAAAACAACCACAGTTGAAAAACAAAGGGCTGTACACCACAAAGAAATAAAGGCAAAGGACAGACTAAAAAATAAAATTTAAAACAGAAGTAAAATACACATTAAAAAAGCAAATACAAAATTACCCTAAGAACAATTTTGTTAGATAAAAAGCAGTTAAAAAAGTTAAAAGTTAAAAACAGTTTAAAGTCTCATGCTGGGTTAAAAGCCAGTGAATAAAAATGGGTTTTAAGAAGGGTCTTAAAAATAGCCAAAGAAGGGGCCTGTCTCACATGAAGTGGAAGATCATTCCAGAGTTTTAGATAGGGTGAGAAGCTCTGTCATTCGGGAGAAGCTCAAAGTAAAGCCTCTGCTCCTCCACATCAAGAGGAGCCAGATGAGGTGGTTCGAGCATCTGGTCAGGATGCCACACAAACGCCTCCCTAGGGAGGTGTTTAGGGCACGTCCGACTGGTAGGAGGCCACGGGGAAGACCGAGGACATGTTGGGAAGACTGTCTCCCGGCTGGTCTGGGAACGCCTCGGGATCCCCTGGAAGGAGCTGGACGAAGTGACTGAGGAGAGAGAAGTCTGGGCTTCTCTGCTTAGGCTGCTGCCCCCAGGACCCGACCTCAGATAAGCAGAAGAAGATGGAACAACAACACTACTAATTATGGCAGACTTCAAAAGAGAGCCAACGATGACTACTTTGAGACAAATGATGATCCAGAAATGTATAGTTTTGAGCCTGAATATAAGTAAGATCATCTACAAGTTTTAAAGCTGTGTGCTAATAATATGCAGCTTTAGTGAAACACAAAGCATCATGTAGCAGTATTACTAAGGGATAAGATATACAAACTATCAACAAAATAATACAATCCTTTAGTGTACAATGTCGGCTCTCACTGGGATGCCGACTTGTGGGATGTTTATATCTTCCCGTTTAGATGAAGAATTAATCATAATCCTCACGCAGGTAATAAAAATAAGGTCGCAAACGAGAGTCTTTTGGTGTCTTTCTTGCCATCTCTGGGTATAAGTTGGATGTTAAAGTTGACCTACTTTGACATCTGTGGTTTATGTCCCCAACCTTCTACTATCCAGGTGAGAGGCATGATTTATAATCTCGAATTAACGTTAACCAACTCTGAGGCGACGCAGCAGCTCAGTCTGTCAATATAGCAGCATAAGCGAGTTAGCTCTCTGCGATCACTGCGCCGCTAAAAGTAGTTCCTCAGTGTTAGCGCTTATAATAACAATATTGCTAATACTTGGTTTATATTCAAGTCACGACATGTAAATTAAGTATTGTTGGCGGTTTCTAGACGTTTGTCAGAAGGTTTTTTGATTGCAAGAGTGTACTCCTGTTGGCTAATTAATATGCATTTAAAAAAAACAAAAAACATGTGTTCTTGTCTTACATAGGGATTGAGAATGATTGGGAACATTGCCCCAAAAGCGCAGTTCCCCTTTAAGTCTCCCTCTCTCTGTCTCAACCGATCCATTGATGGTGTCTTTATTCAGCTTCTTTATACATGCTTCCCCTCTGAGTCACAGGACCAGAGGTCAGTTTTACACAAGCATCGTCCTCATGTTGGCTATGCATGGGTCATTTAGGAGGGAGCAATCAGTGAGTCACGAGTAAATATCTTTGCTACAGGAGCAGCATGCGTCGCTCACAAACTGGAAGTGATACAAGTCAAACTGCAGATCTGATCATTGAGTATTTAAATTTTTTTTTTTTTGCAGGGACTAGAGTGCGTCTGTCTCATTCCTGTTACGACACAGAATCACTTTTCTCACATTTTCCTACCGAGCGGTTTATTGCTTGGATGGCTGCCAGCGTGTGCAGTAAGATGAAAGCAATGATTTATCCCAATGTGTCTCTCCATGCAGGTACGGTATCCGTCCAGAGAACGTCATCGTGTATGGCCAGAGTATTGGAACGGTGCCTTCTGTGGACCTGGCCTCTCGCTATGAGAGTGCCGCAGTGATCCTGCACTCGCCGCTCACCTCCGGCATGAGGGTGGCCTTCCCTGACACCAAGAAGACTTACTGCTTTGACGCCTTCCCCAAGTGAGTTGACTACTGGCTTGTGTTGAGCGTGTATGTGTGGGGGGGAATGCAGTACAGCGGTACTCTACCTCAGCTTACAAGTTTAACCTGTAGCCCAAAATATTTGTATCTCAAACCAATGTTCTTTAGTGAAATGAATTTAAAATCAATTATTCTGTGCTACAAAAAACACCTATGTTTTAACTCGGGCTGTCAAAAATAACGAGTTAATTTGTGTGATTAATCATAAAAAAATATTGTTAATTATGTAATGTTGTAGATTAATTAGGCATTTTATTTAGATTTTTATTTTTTAACATTAATTTAGATTTTTTTTAAATTATTTTTACATTAATTTAGATTTTTTTAATTTATAATTTTTTACATTAATGTTGATTTTATTTATTATTATTAATTTTTACATTAATGTATTTTGGGCTCCTTTTGTCTTAACCGCAAATGGTTACAGTACCTAAAAGAGTACATGGGTACCTATCAGGTCACATTTTGCTTCAAAACTTTAGATAATACTTTTACTGGATTTTGAGCAAATAAATTAAGTACATTCAAGTGAAACTGATGAGAATTTTTTTTTTCAAAGTTAATTCAAATTATTTAAGCAAGTAATTTACTGTGATGGATTAAAAGGGTGATTAATCTGCACTAATGCACTCACTCTTAACATGCCGCATGCTTTTTAAGAGAAAAAAACCATACTTTTAGATTTAAAATATTTTAAGAAAAACAATACAATGTACCGGTAATGTACTTTAAAAACTACAGTAATTTTATGAAGCAATGTAATAATAATGTACAGCATTTACCTTAGAAAGCTAAGCTAATTCTCTGTCAAACTACAACTTTTACAACTTCTCTAAATTTTAAAAACAAAAGTAAGGCCCTTGTGCTCAGCCTCCAAAAAAGGCCGCAATTGTAACGTGCTTTTTATGAAGAAAAACACACTTTTAGATTTAAACTATTGCAAGAAAAACAATACAATGTAATGTACTTTAAACAACTACAGTAATTTTTTGAAGCAATGTAATAATCATGCACAGCATTAATCTTTGAGAGTAACCTTCTACCGTATCTCCTTTAAGCTACTTCTCCGTCAAACACATCATCAGCAGTTTCTGTATATTTTCATTGATAAATGTCCTTTAAAGAAAAAAAAGTAGGGCCCTTGTCCTCGACCTCCAAAATAAACACCACAATTTTAAGATGTTTTTTAAGAAGAAAAACACACTTTTAGATGACAAATATTGCAAGAAAACAATACAATATCAATTACTTTACCAACTACAGTAATGTTACAAAGCAATGTAATAGTAATAGGAGACGGCGTGGCGAAGTTGGTAGAGTGGCTGTGCCAGCAATCGGAGTGTTGCTGGTTACTGGGGTTCAATCCCCACCTTCTACCATCCTAGTCACGTCCGTTGTGTCCTTGGGCAAGGCACTTCACCCTTGCTCCTGATGGGTGCTGGTAGCGCCTTGCATGGCAGCTCCCTCCATCAGTGTGTGAATGTGTGTGTGAATGTGGAAATACTGTGAAAGCGCTTTGAGTATCTTGAAGGTAGAAAAGCGCTATACAAGTATAACCCATTTATCATTTATCATTTAATAATAATGTACAACATTTACCTCAGAGAGCGAACTTCTGCTGTATTTCCTTCAAGCTACTTCTCCGTCAAACACACCACCAGCAGTTTCTGTATATTTTCATTGATAAATGTCCTTTAAAAAAAAGTATGGCCCTTGTCCTCGACCTCCAAAAACGCCCACAATTTTAAGATGTTTTTAAAGAAGAAAAACACACTTTTAGATGACAAATATTGCAAGAAAAACAATAAATATCAATTACTTTATCAACTACAGTAATGTTACGAAGCAATGTAATAATAATGTACAACATTTACCTTAGAGAGCGAACTTCTGCTGTATTTCCTTCAAGCTACTTCTCCGTCAAACACCATCAGCAGCGTCTGTATATTTTCATAGATAAATGTCCTCTTTCTGGAAAAAAAATGGGCCCTTTGTTTCCATATGGGGCAGATTATTGTAGCAGCACTATGCTAGTGCGGTTTTCACCAAGATGGGTACACGCACACCTCCTTCATGTTTTTCCCATGATTTCTTTCTTTAATTCAGTGAGAATCTCTTCTCAGCACTCTCCTTTACATGAGGGCTGCAAAAAATGTCCTTTGAAAATCAACATTGCTGTGTAGGAGACCACCTCCTCACCATGCTTTCAATATCTGGGCAAAAGCTACAGTATTTAATATCCACACAAAAACATTTCAATTCCATAACACTAAGGCAATGTGATTATGACGCGAGAATCTTCCATTTGAGGACAGAGAGTCCAAAAGGTTCAAAAGTGTTAATTGCCATTCAGTTCACATTTGCAGATGATAGAAGAAAACATGTACTTCGGTTTCTGCACAGAGCAATAGCAGATAACAATAAGAGTATTTCTAAAACAGTGATTCTCAAACTGTTGGCTCCCTCTAGTGGTTTGCCAAAGAATCACAATTAAATATTCAAACAGTATTACTCTTTAAACTGTGTGTAATGTTACAGTGGCCAAAATATTGAACATACTTGTTAAATCAAACGTTTTTAATTATTACTTAGGCCTACTATGCTACTATATTCTAATGTTGGTCATTATGGTGGTACTTGAAGAGCCAAGTGTTTTCTGAGGTGGTACTTGGTGAAAAAAGTTTGACAACCACTGATGTTTTAAAGGCAAACTTAAAATTCTCAAAGAGAGGTAAGATGAGTGCACATGCAAGATTTGGCAGCAAGATGTCAGCAGTGCTGCATACTTTGCCAAAGTGCTGTATCTGGTTAAATTACTGTATCACAATATGTCACCATATCATTTGTTACCAGTATTGTGCCTACGAATAATATGTGTACTTAATATTTTCTTACTAAATGTATTTGTTCTTTCCTTTTTAACAGAAAACTACATGTACTGCATACACTTGCATATCTTTTTAAACTTCAATTTTATGTAACAACAAAATGGTGTACTATTATGCATTTCAAACATTTCCTTTCTTAATATATAAACAAGTATGCAAATATCTGCTTGACTTATGATTTCAAAGCAATTTATTCTTCAAATTGTACACTATAACAAAGACAATAGATTTTGTTGTGAAAATCTGTCAGTTCAGGTGCCATAGTTTTTTGTTATAAAAAAAGAAGCTTTTAGTTAATAAACTTTAACTTTTTTTATTATCCACCTTTTTATCCTTTTTTATGATCTTGCCCCTGTTTTATTTTAAATTGTCGTTTTAATTCACCCATGTTTTATACAGCACTTTGTGTTTTTTATCTGTGAAAAGCATTAGCAATTAAATGTAATTACTTACAAAAACAGCTGTACTGCTTTTATATTTTGAGTAATATGCCATAAAACACACTGTATAGTTTATGGTAAAATTCTGGCGACCAAGCTGACATTTTTTTACAGTAACATGTTGTAAAGAACATGGTCAATTTTGTTAAAATTCTATTATCTGTTTTTTACTGTTAAAAAAACAGTGGCACTGTTTTTCCATTTACAATAATATGCTGTGAAAAATATTTTACTGTAAAATTCCGGTGAATAATCAGTCTGTTTTTAACGTAAAAACAGTGGTACTATGTTTCCTTTTACAGTAACATGCTGTAAAAACCACTGTAAATTGTATGGTAAAATTCAATCTAATGAGCTGCCAGGTTTTTACTCTAAAAAAAACATCCATCCATCCATTTTCTACCGCTTGTCCCTTTTGGGGTCGCGGGGGGTGCCTATCTCAGCTGCATTCGGGCGGAAGGCGGGGTACACCCTGGGCAAGTCGCCACCTCATCACAGGGCCAACACAGATAGACAGACAACATTCACACACTAGGGCCAATTTAGGTTTGCCAATCAACCTATCCCCAGGTGCATGTCTTTGGAGGTGGGAGGAAGCCGGAGGACCCGGAGGAACCCACGCAGTCACGGGGAGAACATGCAAACTCCACACAGAAATATCCTGAGCCCGGGATTGAACTCAGGGCCTTCGTATTGTGAGGCACATCCACTAACTCCTGTGCCACCGTGCTGCCCTGTAAAAAAACATTTTAAATAAACTTAAAACTGAACTGAACTGTAAAATACTGGCGAATTACCTGCCTGTTTATAACGTAAAGAAGCAGTTGTAGCGTGTTTCCATTTACAAGAACATGCCATAAAACCGCTGGAATTTTCCTGTAAAATTACAGTGACTGAGCTGCCTGTTTATAACGTAAAGAAACAGTCGCTCTTTTTCCATTCACAATAACATGCTGTAAAAAACATTCTACTGTAAAGTTCTGGTGAATAAGCTGCCTTTTTTATGCCATAAAATCTACGTTTTTAAAAAAAATGTACGTTAAAAAAAAGTAACTTATAGGAATTTGCCTTGCTATATTCATATTTTATTTACTGTTTCAAGTGGCCTACTGATGGCAGCCATAACCGTGATAAGAATTGTTTTAGTTATATTGTAAAACTTAAAACGTTGCTTGGCGTGATGAATGAAGAGTCCATACGAGTAGAAACGCTATAAATGATCAAAGACTGAACGGCACTTGTACTAACAGTTCAAAGCTTTAAACAGCAGAATTTCACTTGCACCCAGCTGCACCTGCAGTAAGCAAACTTGTCCAAAAGGTGGCGCCATTGCACAAACAATAATGTGTGTTTAATGAAAACTATTTGCATTATCGTTACTGACGAAAAATCCATAAATTTGCCGCACTGTTTTTAAGCTGCAGGGTACAAAGGGTAGGAAAAAAGTTAGCGGTTTATAGTCTGGAATTTATGATACTTTTGAGATAGTGTAGGTCAAAGTTGAAATGACAGGGTTGCATTTTCTCACGCTGAAGTACGATTCGTGGGCTAGATAACTCACCTTGTGGTCTTCCTCTCCAAAGCATCGACAAGATTTCCAAGGTGACGTCGCCAGTCCTGGTCATCCACGGCACGGACGACGAGGTCATTGACTTCTCCCACGGCCTGGCGCTGTACGAGCGCTGCCAGCGCCCCGTGGAGCCGCTGTGGGTAGAAGGGGCCGGGCACAACGACGTGGAATTGTATGGACAGTACCTGGAACGGCTCAAGCAGTTTGTGGCGCACGAGCTGGTCAACCTGTAGTGAAGCCGAGTAACCGAAGCTGCGGAGAAAACACCGGTGGTACATGTTTTGGTTTATCGTTACCTTGCTCTTTTTCTTGTCGTGTGGGATACAGGTGCTGTTTTTCTCCTTTTTTTTTGGAAGTTTTGGTGGTAGAATTGATCATAAGCCACCTGTCCAGTTCAGGCCAGCCCCAGAGCCTAACCGTACCGTCCACTCCTCAGCTGTGAACTTGAAACACTAACTTCTACTTTTGTTTGTTTTTGAACATCTTGCACAATTGCACAATGCTCAAGCGAGCGCCTCGCGTGTGAACCGCCTGTGTACGTGTGCATACGTCACATTTTTGCTGCCTTTTTGCAAACCATGCTCCTCAGTTCCGAAAGGACACCTCTGAGGTTCTTGGTACTGGACTTGGACTCCAATAGTGTAATTATTATTTTTGTATTATTATTACAGTACGTTTGTATATATTATACATGATATTTGCACATATCAGCTGTCACTGAAGACGTGTGTGAGACAAAAGGGTGTTGCCAAATGTTTAGTATAATATATCGCAAAGAACTCCTTCCTGTCTTTTTTTTTTTCCTCACTCTTGCAAGTTCTCCATGAAATATTACTGTAAGATCAGCTTCACTATGCAGCAGTTTCTCAGATGAACAATTCCCAGATCCTGCTTTTCTTTGGGTTGTAGAATGTTGAATCCATATATAAGTCAGGGCTGTCCGAACTACGGCCCGCAATATGTCCTTAGTTTAGTAAAAAATCTGGCCCGTGGGGTGTTTTGAAATGTGTTTAAAAAAATATGAATTGGGTCATACATATTTTAATGACCCAAACAACCTCCCTTAGTCATGGCGCAAAAAAAATGTGACCAACACCAAAAGTCAACACACTTATCACAACCTGCTCGCTGAACTTTGTGGATGTTATAAAAAATGACCAAGCACTATACATAATTTCAAAATTATGCCCAGTGCATGATGGGAAAAATGCAAAACGCTCTCTCCACACTTCATTTGACTTTTTTGTAGGTAATTGAGATTAAAAACTCTTTTGCACACTTATCAATGTTAGGCCCATTTTAGCTTTTTGACATTTTTGATTGATTACAAAACTTTAAGAAGGTCGTCTCAGAAGTAAACACGGTAGAAGTCCAACTTTCACATATTCTTCGTATCTGATTATATGAAATATATATCCATTATATTAATATAGTGTGTGTGTGTGTGTGTGTGTGTGTGTGTGTGTGTGTGTGTGTGTGTGTGTGTGTGTGTGTGTGTGTGTGTGTGTGGGGTGTGTGTGGTGTGTGTGTGTGTGTGTGTGTGTGTGTGTGTGTGTGTGTGTGTGTGTGTGTGTGTGTGTGTGTGTGTGTGTGTGTGTGTGTGTGTGTGTGTGTGTGTGTGTGCGTGTGCGTGTGCGTGTGTGCGTGTGCGTGTGCGTGTGCGTGTGCGTGTGCGTGTGCGTGTGCGCGTGCGCGTGTGCGTGTGCGCGCGTGCAGTCATCTTTCGGCCCCCGGCCAAACTTTTTTTTTTTTTTTAGCCCAATGTGGCCGCCAAGTCCAAAGGTTTGGACCCCCCTGCTATGAATATTAAAGATATTGCTTGTATTTACTTTGTCTTTTTATATAATGAAGTATATGTACCACTAATGCCAATCAGGACCTGATTTGGTGCCTGGAGTAGATTTTCCGTTCAGGAAGTTTGTCTTTTGCATATCTAAAAACCGATTAAATCAACTCCACAGTGCGTACAAACTCAACATAAATACTGTATGCCTCTTTTTTTTCTCTCTTTGTGCCTGCATGCCATTTTTGCTGCCATTGTTTCATGTTGGCTTGCCCTTTAATGTTGAGCGAGACAAAACGTCATACAGTTGTATTTCAATGCACTAGTGATGACATTTACTCTCAGAGCGCCGATAAACAGAGGTCAAAGGTCATGGCTAGTCCCTCATTGTTTCCCAGTCTGCAAACGTTGTGCTACTGTAACTTAATAGCACACGTTTGTTTCTGGACTTTGTAAATACTACATTGTTTTCCTTCTACAACCTTTTTGCCGTCATCTCTGTAACACTTATTTAATACTTGATCTTCATACGAGTCATCTCTGATTCCGTGTTTTTTATACTGCATATTTCTAGACAGCTGGGACTTGAAATGTAATATTAAAAACTGCAGTAACTCCGATGTGGATCGAAAAAATAAAGTAATTGAAAAGAAACCTGGCTTGTGTTTGCAATATTCATTGTGGGGCATTTTAATACCATTTAAAAGAGGTGTGATGTAATAATAGTAATAATTAGGGCTGTGAATCTTTGGGCACCACACGATTCGATTCAGAATCAATACTTGTTTTAATATTGGATGGCAGTTATATGATCAACTACATTTGTCCAAAAAAATAGACAAACAGCTCTGACAATTCTTATTTTACTTGAAAGAAAACTACTTTTTGTTTAATAAAATTCTACCCAAACAATTAAAGTCAAATACAAATAAAGTATCCAACACAGTAAATCTGTACAGCAGAGATGATCATCTACATCATCAATATGATTTGTCTGTATGGCTGGACAGATCTATTTATCTATCTATCAGATCTATCAATTTGATCTTTTTTAATCAATTGAGAATCCCGGTTGATTCTAAAATTCAGACACCACTAGAAATAATAATTATTGTATTTTATATAGTGCTTTTCATCAGAACTCAGATGCTTTATTTTAGGGGTGCCCAATTGTTTTGTCCCCAGGGGCCAAAGACACTTCCAATACCTTACTGACATTGATCCGCTACAATATCAGCAGGAATCATACACATTTGTATTATTTTGTAGTGCATGGGTGTCAAACGTACGACAGGTTTTATCCGGCCCGCGGGACGAGTTTGCCAAGTAAAACAATTAGCCGAAATTTTTGAATGAAATAAACTGCTGTCTAAATGTGTCCACTAGATGTCGCAATAGCAATTCCTTGTATCTTTTTACATTATGCTACAAGTGTAAAAAAACACGTTAGTGCACCAGTAGAGGAAAATAAGCAAACTAGATAAATAAATAAATGATAAATGGGTTATACTTGTATAGCGCTTTTCTACCTTCAAGGTACTCAAAGCGCTTTGACAGTATTTCCACATTCACCCATTCACACACACATTCAGACACTGATGGCAGGAGCTGCCATGCAAGGCGCTAACCAGCACCCATCAGGAGCAAGGGTGAAGTGTCTTGCCCAAGGACACAACGGACGTGACTAGGATGGTAGAAGGTGGGGATTGAACCCCAGTAACCAGCAACCCTCCGATTGCTGGCACGGCCACTCTACCAACTTCGCAATAACATCCTGTAATTTGATTTTGATATTTTTTTATCTTGATAGATTGAAAATGATCTCCAATGAGTTAATAAGATGAACATTATCACATAATTTATTCAAAAAGTATAAATAACGACAAATAAATACTATTAACCACAACTTGTAAGTGTAAAAAAAAACACATTATGATTTGTACATTTTCAGAATGTGCTTGTGCAATCTGAAGTTCTCTTTATTTTCAAATGATCGTGATGTTATTTTACCAGTCCGGCCCACTTGGGAGTAGATTTTTCTCCATGTAGCCCCCGATCTAAAATGACTTTGACACCCCCCGTTGTAGTGTGAAATGGAATCTCATCTCTAGTGCCCCCTATGACCGGCAGGGGGGAGTGCGGTATTGATTTTAAGCCCCTCCCCTCAACCCATGAAGCCCCTGTGGAGGCGTTCAGTAACGCTAGGGAAATTTCGCATTTATACCATTATTTTGGATTGTTGTTACTACGTAACGATTGAGCGAGCATATGCCAGAACTGTTATAGGGTTCTAGGCATATCCTGTGTGTTCGATTCGGTATCATTAGTGTGTTACGTATCGCAGTGATTCGCTCTGCTTATAAATGACCGGTTGTCAGTGAACGCATCATGCCTCCTCGCTTCCAAGCCGCGCCTGCTGGTTTCCTTTCCGCGGTTGGGGGGTGGACGACTGCCCCGTCCACACGCATTAAAACAACCATGTGGATAAAGGTGTCTTATAAAAGGGACAGCAGACGGCGAGGGTGAAGGTTTTTTCATTACTTTGAGTCCGGCTCATATTTGGGTTTTGGCGGATGGACAAGGAGAGCTGGAGCGGAGCAGGACAGCCTCACCACTGACGGTAACCCGTGCGCCGCAACAAGCTTCACTTTGTGTCCGCTCGTTGATGAGCCGGCCACAGCACATATGTTGTTATTCATTTCCTTTTTCTTCGCTGAACTTCATGAGAGAGATAATGTTCCAAAGTGGTCTTTAAAACTGACGCGTGTGGTGTAAGTGTCATCCTTCCGAGCCAACTGTCAAAGCGGTGAACCGCACGCTAAGCTAGCAAACAGCAGTTTCGCGATTGTTAGCAACAGTCTGATATTGCGCGATAATATCACGTACGTTCTTATAGAATCACCTTTTACTTCGTGAAAAAAGTACAAATGATTCACTGGGTTGTGAATTTAAAAAAAACAACACAGTGAAACTGAAAATCCATCCATCTTATTCCGCTTATCCGAGGTCGGGTCGCGGGGGCAGCAGCCTAAGCAGGGAAGCCCAGACTTCCCTCTCCCCAGCCACTTCGTCCAGCTCCTCCTGAAAATATATTTAAAAAAATGTAAACATGAGAACATACAAACCCTTTATTTATTGAATCAAAAATACTGAAAGTCCACGACATAGTGAATTTGTAAACAGCTAAAATTATACACAAAGCCAACTACAATCTGCCACCCAAGAATATACAACAATTCTTCTCAACCAGAGAGGAGAAATATAATCTTAGAGAAAAATGTAATTTAAAACATTTGTACGCACGTACAACACTTTAGACCTTCAGTATATCAGTATGTTGAATTGAATTATGGAATGGATTAAGCAAATAAATCAAACAATTAGGGTTGTCCGATAATGGCTTTTTGCCGATATCCGATATTCCGATATTGTCCAACTCTTTAATTGCCGATACCGATATCTACCGATATCAACCGATACCGATATATACAGTCGTGGAATTAAGACATTATTATGCCTAATTTGGACAACCAGGTATGGTGAAGATAAGGTCCTTTTTAAAAAAATTAATAAAATAAAATAATAAATACATTAAAAACATTTTCTTGAATAAAAAAGAAAGTAAAACAATATAAAAACAGTTACATAGAAACTAGTAATTAATGAAAATGAGTACAATTAACTGTTAAAGGTTAGTACTATAGTGGACCAGCAGCACGCGCAATCATGTGTGCTTACGGACTGTATCCCTTGCAGACTGTATTGATCTATATTGATATATCATGTAGGAACCAGAATGTTATTAACAGAAAGAAACAACCCTTTTGTGTGAATGAGGTTTTTTGGGTTGGTGCACTAATTGTAAGTGTATCTTGTGTTTTTTATGTTGATTTTCTAAAAAAAAAAATACAATACCGATAATAAAAAAAACGATGCCGATAATTTCCGATATTACATTTTAAAGCATTTATCAGCCTGTATCGGCAGGACGATATTATCTGACATCTCTACAAACAATGTACTCATATAACCCACTTCAAGAAACTCTTCCAACTTAAAGTGTTTACAAAGTACAAAGAAGAACATTCTTAATTTATCTCATCCACCCATTCATTTTCAAGATAATCTTACTCATCTCACTGTATAAAATATAACTTACTTCACCAATTATTATTTATGTATTTATTTATTTATATTGTTATTACTTATGGAGTATATTGTGAATAAATTGAGAACAGGAAGTGAACAAAAGTTTTAGCAACTGCTATGTAAAGGAAAAGGGGTAGGATTAAATAAGCTCTGCTTCTTCCTACTCTTCGAACGTGTTGAATAGAGAAACTGGAAATTGTGATGTGTCATGTTGTATGCATGCATGTTCCAAATAAACTCAAAATCAATTCAACTCAACTCAATTTGTAAGGGGTGCTCAAACAAAAATCGGTCTATATCCAAATCGCGATTTTTATTTATTTCGATTCGAAATAGATTTTTTATTTTTAAATGTACAGAAAAATCTGCTTTTTTTTTTAAGAATCAGTTTTTGCATTTAAAACATGAAATACTTATTATTGACGCTATTATTCTTATTATTATTGACACTGTTGCTTCTATTAATTTGTAGTTTACTTTTCATTTACAATTATATTTTTTATGTCTTCATTGATTTAGATTTTTTTTTTCCTAAGTATTTTAAGATCAGATTGGGTTGCAGTTTGAGATCTGTATTTTTTTTAAAAATTATTACAGTGATTAATAACAGTCTGTGAATTTTGTCATTAAAAATATTTTTTTTCATTTAAATTGTAAAAATAGATTTTTCAAAATACATTTTTTAGGCCAACAATGCACGTATAAGTCATACATCAGCAGCCAAGAGGAGCTTTTGTAACCTGTAACTTTTTTTGAAAAGGTTTTATTATAACTTATATACCAAAACATACATTGCGAAAATCTTGTTGAATCACAAATCCATTCTGAATCGAATCGTCACCCAAGAAACGGAATCGAATTGTGAGGTGCCCAGTTTATTCCTTTTCAAAAAGAGCTGTGTGTTTTTGTTCCGTGCAAAATTTGCAACAACTTTTAGGAATGTATCAGAAGAGATTAAAGTGCATATTTGCATATACAGTACTTTCCATTAACCAATTCAGTCCACTTTATTTATATAGTACATTTAAACAACAAAAATGTTTCCAATGTGCTGCACAAAAACATTAAAAACAAGATTCAAATACTATCCTTAGCTCCACCAATGACTGAATAAAAACTGAATAAATACCGTAATTTCCGGACTATAAGCCGCACCTGACTATAAGCCGCACCAGCTAAATTTAGGGGAAAATACAGATTGCTCCATATATAAGGCGCACCCGACTATAAGCCGCAGGGTTTTGATGTGTAATTAGCGTAGTATATAGGGGTTCCTGCTACCACGGAGGGGATTGTCGGGACAGAGATGACTTTTTGGGAACGCAAAGCGTCCCATTTATTAACAATAAATCTTTCAATCATTCAATCAAACTTTCACATCTTTGACATGGCGAACAGCATTCGTGCAGAGTACAAATAATACAACGCTGCAAAGTAATACAAAGTGCTCGCCTGTACGTTATCAAAATAACCAGCCTACCGGTATATGAAAAGTCAGTCTTTAATCATTGTGTCATCGTCTTCCTCCTGCGTACTAAAACCACCGAAATCCTCTTCGTCGGTGTCGGAGAAGAACGGGCCGTATATAAGCCGCACCCTTGTATAAGCCGCAGGGACCAGAACGAGGGGAAAAAGTAGCGGCTTATAGTCCGGAAATTACGGTACATATAAAACCAATATAAAAATAAATATGATTAAAAACGATTTTAAAGGGTAAAACCAAACGAGAAAAAAAGCCTTGAACTATGAAACATTGCAAAGTGTCAACTACTGTACGATCCGGGTGCTGAAAAAAACAATTCACATATTGCAATTCTTGTTTGGTGCGATCCTTTTTTTTTTTTTTTTAATTAAAGAAAAAAATCAATCAAAAAAAAAAGAGATGTATTTTTTAAAAAAACAACAACTTTTCTTACCTATTGGTACCCGCTGTTGTGTATAAGTCCCGAAAATGTAAAATCAAACCATGGAGGCATGGCAGAAATATTTATTAAACGTTCTTGCCTTTATGTGTGTGTGTGTGTGCGTGTGTGTGTGTGTGTGTATATATGTATGTATATATACTGTATGTGTGTGTGTGTTTATATATATATATATATGTGTATGTGTATGTATGTGTGTGTGTGTGTATATATATATATATATGTATATATATATATATATATATATAATATGTTTGTACATATGTATGTATGTGTGTATGTATATATATATATATTAGGGCTGCAACTAAGGCTGAAACGACGCGTCGACGTCATCGACGTCATCGGTTACGTAAATACGTCGACGCCGTTTTTGTGCGTCGACGCGTCGTATATTTAGGTCACACTACCGTCATGGCGGAGCGCAAAGCAGAGATGCGAGCGGTGCGAGCGAGGGGGGAAAAGCACGCCAAAAGTCGTCAAAAGTGTGGGAGTATTTCACTAAACGGCCTAATAATGTTGTTGTATGCACAGTGTGTCGAGCGGAAATAGCATATCATAGCAGCACAACGGCTATGAACGAACATTTGAAAAGAAAACCATCAACTAGTCAATCGTCCGCGTGAGCATACGTTGTCATAATTACACAAAAACATGAATGTGTCATTTGTATCTGCTAGGGGTGTAACGGTACGTGTTTTGTATTGAACCGTTTCGGTACGGGGCTTTCGGTTCGGTACGGGGGTGTACCGAACGAGTTTCTAAGCTAAAGCTAAAGTCTTAACAAGCTGCTTTGCTCCTTCTGCCTCTGTCTCAGCACGCAGCATTGTCCCACCCACACAACCATCTGATTGGTACACAGAAAGCGTTATCAGCCAATCAGTAGTGCGTATTCAGAGCGTTAGCCAATCAGCAGTGCGTATTCAGAGCGCATGTAGTCAGCGCTTCAGCGTCGAGCAGATAGGTGTTTAGCAGGTGAGCATCAGGCAGCGGACTCTCCCCAAATGATAATAAACACCTCCCAGTCAACTACTAGTGACATCACTATGAGCCCGTTGACCTTCTAGGAATATAAACTGGAGCTCAGCTCACTCGCGGTCCTGGCTTGAGGTGAAGGCTAATTACCTCTCAGTTCCAGCCACATTGACCCCTTCTGAGCGCCTATTTTCAGCTGCTGGGAATATTGTAAACAAGAAAAGAACCAGAGCATGTAGACATGCTAACCTTTCTTCATTACAACTTAGTCACTCACTGGAATGAGTAGAATTGGTTATTGTGTACTGTGTTGGACTGGGTGTTTATTTTGCACATTTTAAAAGCAATACTTAATGTTTACAGTGCTCCAGAATATTTAGATTGGCACTTTTTTGAATTGGATGATTATCTTTATTTTTGCACATTTTAGCAAATAAGCAATACTTTCACTTTTGTTGAAATGTTTACACTGTTGTTACAGAATATTTCGTTTTGCACTTTTTTGTATTGGATGTTTATCTTTATTTTTGCACATTTTAAAGCAAAATAAGCAATACTTTTACTTTTGAAATGCTTATACTATTGCAGAATATTAAGATTTGCACTGGATGTTGACTTTTATACTTGCACATTAAAAAGC
This sequence comes from Entelurus aequoreus, assembly GCF_033978785.1. Taxonomy (NCBI): domain Eukaryota; kingdom Metazoa; phylum Chordata; class Actinopteri; order Syngnathiformes; family Syngnathidae; genus Entelurus; species Entelurus aequoreus. The sequence goes on along the minus strand of NC_084747.1, from coordinate 25,085,853 downwards.
AAATAAGCTTCTTTTAATTTTGTTAAATGTTAAACGTTTTAAATGTTTACATTGTTACAGAATATTTTGTCATGTTGTTGTCAATGTTGACTGAGTGGCCATACTTTTTTTTTTTTGTAAATAAAAGCCATGCCTTTTGAAAAAACTGGCCTACATTTATTTTTTCATCTTCATTTTGAATAAAAAAATAATAGGTAAAAGGAAAAATAACCTATAGATTAATCGAAAAAATAATCTATAGATTAACCGATTAATCGAAAAAAATAATTTCAGATTAATCGATAGAAAAATAATCGTTAGCTGCAGCCTTAGCTGCAACTAACAATTAATTTGATAATCAATTAATCTGTCGATTAGTACTTTGATTAATCGAATAATAATCGGATACAAGAGACAAACAAAATTTCTATCCTTTCCAGTATTTTATTGAAAAAAAACAGCATACTGGCACCATGTTCTTTCAACTTGCCAAATAAAACAAGGAAAATGTTACAAAAATGCACACTTTTGACACCCCTGCTATAGATAATAAAAAATTAAATCTTATAAATCTATGGATAAAAAGCAGAGCCTGACGACGCATTCACGTTTATCACAACTCTCTCGCTCTCTCTGTCTCAACCCCTCCCTCACGAATGCTGCTGCACGCACAATTTGTTTTGTTTTTAACCTTCTTAACCCTGAACGTACATTGAAAATAGACGCAATCCTAACTCAAAATGCCGGACATTTGAGGCATTTAAGAAACACCACCCGGACAGCCCCGCAAAAGAGGACATGTCCGGTGAAAAGAGGACGTATGGTCAGGACCTAGCGTTTCACTGGACATGTCCTCTTTTGCTAGCATGCTAGCAGCTAACGGGCTACGATAGACTGACCATACGTCCTCTTTTCACCGGACATGTCCTCTTTTGCGGAGCTGTTCAGGGCGGAGTTTCTTAAATGCCTCAAATGTCCGGCATTTTGAGTATTGTTTACACAACGTGCAGTACGCTACTTAATATGTCCGTGTGGAAACTCGTTCGGTGCACCGCCGCACCGAACCGAAACCCCCGTACTGAAACGGTTCGATACAAATACACTAGGGCTGCATCAACTAATCGATTAAATCGATTAAAATCGATTATAAAAATAGTCTGCGATAAATTTAGTCATCGATTCGTTGGATCTATGCTATGTGCATGCGCAGAGGCAATTATTATTATTTTTTATAAACCTTTATTTATAAACTGCAACATGTACAAACAGCTGAGAAACAATAATCAAAATAAGTATGGTGCCAGTATGCTGTTTTTTTCCCCAATAAAATACTGGAAAGGATAGAAATGTAGTCTGTCTCCTTTATCCGATTATTAATCGATTAGTCGAAGTAAAAATCGACAGATTAATCGATTATCAAATTAATCGTTAGTTGCAGCCCTAAAATACACGTACCGTTACACCCCTATTATTTTGATTGTTTCTCAGCTGTTTGTAAATGTTGCAGTTTATAAATAAAGGTTAAAAAAACCAAACAAAAAACGCAGAGGCTACGTTTTTATACGACATAGCATAGATCCAACGAATCGATGACTAAATTAATCGCCAACTATTTTTATAATTGATTTTAATCGATTTAATCGATAAGTTGTTGCAGCCCTAATATATATATATATATATATATATATATAGATTTATTATAATCGATTTTAATCGATTAAAATCGATAAGTTGTTGCAGCCCTAATATATATATATATATATATATATATATATATATATATATATATATATATATATATATATATATATATATATATATATATATATATATATATATATATATATATATATTAGGGCTGCAACAACTAATCGATTAAAATCGATTACCAAAATAGTTGGCGATTAATTTAGTCATCGATTCGTTGGAACTATGCTATGCGCATGCGCGGAGGCTTTTTTATTTTTTATTTTTTATTTTTGGTTATTTTTTTGGTGTTGTTTTTTTTTTTTATAAACCTTTATTTATAAACTGCAACATTTACAAACAGCTGAGAAACAATAATCAAAATAAGTACAAAAACAGTACAAAACAGCGCAAGGGCGGCGCTGAGGCTACATCTCATGAGGTGGCGTAAGCTAGCCAATGATGTGGTCATGTGCAGCTCACGTGACGACGGCGTCTCCTTTGCTGGAAAAATTCGAAAAATGGCGCAGGAAAACACTACCGATAGTTTAGCGGAGAAACATCTTGAGGTTATTGCTTCAATGGAGAAAAGTGTACGACCTAAGTCCTCAAAAGTGTGGGAACACTTCACTTTAAAGACTTCAAAGAAGACCGTTTCCTGCAAAATGGCACGGAAGTACAACATTGCTTCAGAAGCACCTGAAGAGGAAAAATGTTGGAGCCATGGATGAAGGGAGGAACTCACAGTACGTAACTTTTTAAGTCCATAGTGGCAACAAGCATTCATGAGTTCAGCTTTTTTGTGAGTAACGTTAAAGTTATGCCTTTGTTGCAACGCGGGGCTGATAATGTGTCTTCGGCACATTTGACTCCGTTTTGAGAGAGAAAACGCACGGTTACCAATTTCGGAATAAACGTAACGGACAGAAATATCTCAGGTTGGGCCGATAAAGCTATATAAATATATTTAGATTTGAGTGACGCTTTAGTATAACTAAACGTTGTGAAGGTGCTGGAATATTTCATGCTATTATTCAGAGGCAGCCTAAAATGAATCCTTTATTATTCACAACAGAAACATGTACAATATCTGATTCAGTTCTGATGAATTACATTTCTGTGTTATTATTGGTGTATGCTGCACCCCCAATGTCCACAACATGGTGCCAGTATGCTGTTTTTTTTCAATAAAATACTGGAAAGGATAGAAATGTAGTTTGTCTCTGTTTTCCGATTATTAATCGATTAATCGAAGTAATAATCGACAGATTAATCGATTACCAAATTAATCGTTAGTTGCAGCCCTAATATATATATATACACACACATTATATACATTATTTTATCCCAATGCGCCCCCCATGTCGACATTTTTTTTGCCTGCCGTATATGGAGTGCAATTTGCCATCACTCATGCATGGAAAATCTCCCTCACCAAGAACAACAACAGGAGAATCTTTGGGCACCTAACGACATGGTCCAAATTCGATTGCTGGGGTGACAAGTCCAGAATCGATTCTCGGTTCAAACCAATTCTTGCGATGTTTTATTTGGCATGATGATGCAACAGATTAGAGGTTAGAAAAGCTTCTTCTGGTTGCATTGAAATGGCCTAAAAACGTCTTTTTAAAAATTGATACATATAAAATTATATTGACTTTTGTCAATTACAAATCCATTTAGAATTGAGATGAATAAGAATCGTGATTCAGAAGTGAATCGATTTTTTTGTGCACCCCTTACGTGCACTATTTGAGAAACATTGAGTTGTGCAAACTTGTTACTGTTTTCTTTTTTTGTGAAGGGTTTTGACTATTGTTGCAAAGTCAAAACTAGACCATAACTAACATATTTTACAGGTAGTTAATAAACAAACAGAACAAGATAACCTATCATTCAGGGTTGTTCAAAGTGTGGCACGGGTTCCTCAGAATCCAGTACAGTAGGGGCCGCCCATACTTCCTGAATGTACCATTTCTGAAAGTTACCATGTAACGTTTTCTCCTCACCACCAACTGTGCTTACTCGGAACAAAAAAAAGGTAAATTTTACCTTCACCTCGGCAGATTTTCTTTATTTTTCTCAAACTGCTGCACCTCACACTTTTAAAAATCCATCCAATTCAGCCATTTTCTCTAGCGCTTGTCTTCATTAGCCGGGTTGCTAAACACCCCTTTGAGTCATCAGGTATTTAAAAATAAAAGTAGTATTGTGCCTAAACAGGGTGACTTTGCCTCGCATTACAGTAAGAATCAAATATAGTATAGCTTGTTCTGCTTTTTTCACCACAAGGAATGTGGATTTTAAATGTTTTTTTTCCCCAAATGTGAGGAATGTGACCCTCACATCTGTTTGGTATTCAGTAGCAGGAAATACACGTCTACGAAGTGTTACACGCCGACTCATGCTTAGTGTCATTGAATAGTTTCAAGATGTCAACGGCTATTTAACATGCAGCTTTACCCAGTTCTACTGTAAGGAATGTGACTGAAAAGATGGTGTTGTAAAAAGCCATGCCCGAGGGATGCTCCCAATCTCAGCGCCCCTGCTGAGTCCTTTACTGCGGGGCCGTGAGAAAGCGCCAAAAGTTGATGCATATACCACAGATTCATCTGTTTTGTTTACACTCAGACGTTCTTTTCTTCTGCGGGTTCAAAGTCTTTATGGACTTTTCCGTCAAGTGTTTTTTTTAAAATTTTTTTTTTTTACACATATTTTATACTTATGAAATGTGCCGGACTATTGGCTGGTGCAAATAACACAAATAGTTCTTTTGTAGGCTATCTGTGCAAAGAGGCCATAAACCAGAGGTGTCAAACACACTACCCGCAGACCGGATAGATGCGCCAACAGTAGGGGTGTAACGGTACACAAACATTTCGGTTCGGTACGTACCTCGGTTTAGAGGTCACGGTTCGGTTCATTTGCGAAAACAACAAAATATAAATTTTTTGGTTATTTATTTACCAAATTTGTAAACAATGGCTTTATCCTTTTAACATTGGGAACACTATAATAATTTTGCCCACATTAATCAACATTAAACTGCCTCAAGTTGTTGCTCAGATTAAATAAAATGACAAAATGTTTCTTCTACATATAAAAAGTGCAACATTAAACAGTTTCAAGTCAACTCATCATGCTTAATTTATTACAGCATTTGGGAAGCCTGTAGTTGATTTTTATTATGTAAATGTTATATTTTTATCAACATGTAATAGCAGGGACCCTGCCATTCAAAACTAGGCTGCTCCATTACTAATGATTAATGTAACTATAGCTGAAAAAATAGTACAATAGCAATAGGAGAGACTATTCATCCCTGAACACCATGGAGTTCATGTTGGCTTAATGATGCAGTTACATTATTATATCAACTATCAGAGACAGAAACTCTTCATTTAACATAATGTCCTTTTTTGCTGCTTCAACACAGCTCAATCAACACAGAAAAAGGTAAAGTGAAATAACAGACAGACAGGGCTTTGCTGTCCGTAACACACACACACACACACAGCAAAATGAACTAACGTTACGCTAAAAGCTAATTAACCTTCACCTCAAGCCAGAATTGCGAGTTAGCTGAGCTGCCGTTTGTTTCTAGAACGTCAACGGGCTCATAGTGATGTTACTAGTAGTTGACTGGGAGGTGTTTATTATATTTTGGGGAGAGTCCGCAGCCTGATGCTTACCTGCTAAAAACCTATCTGCTAACCCCACCGCAGAAGCACTGACACCATGCGCTCTGAATACGCACTGCTGATTGGCTGTTACCGCTCAGAATACGCACTGCTGATTGGCTGTTACCGCTCTGAATATGCAATGCTGGGTGCTGTGTAGAGTACTGACAGAGACAGAGGCAGAACGAAGCGGAGCAGCTTGTTAAGACTTTTGCTTAGGCGGCTACTTAATATGTTCGTGTGGAAACTCGTTCGGTACACCTCCGAACCGTACTGAAATGGTTCAATACAAATACACGTACCGTTACACCCTTAGCCAACAGGTTTTCCCTATTGCTAAGTATAAAAATGAGCTGAAAATTTAGAATGAAAGAAAACTGCTGTTGTAAATGTGTCCACTGGCTGTTGCGATAGCAATTTTTTGTATCCCCTGCCGGAAGAGCGCAAATGACTTCAGAGGTGCCGTGTTAAAATAGAGGAAACACTTCCGTGTTTGGACACTACGTACTTACGCTGCTCATTAGTGATAGTTGACTGAGGCTATGTCTACACTACGCCGGATAAGCCTTAAACGAATAATTATTTAGCCTAAGCATCGTTTCAGCCACACTAAACCATCGTTTAAGGTTCCCCTCCTTGGATAATTTTTGACACGGGTAAGTGCGCCGTGTATTTCTTGAATCTCCAGCTCTTGGTTTTGTATGGACTCATTGATCGTTTACAAACTGAGTTCGGAGAGGAAGTGAAGTCAGAAAGTCCGCGCCCCACACAGGAAGTGACGTCAGAAAGAAGGCGCCACAGCCAGCTTCATAACAACCGGAGCTAACCACTGGAAAGATGGAGGCGAGTCATCAGACATGCCCGTGTTTCTCATTCTTCTACATGTAAACATGCTTTTGGAACTCACACATAAATACCTTAAGTGAAGGAAAGGCGCGATGGCAGCTATTTTGGATGCTACACATCTCAGACGGCAAGAGAACTTTCGAATGTACAGGTCAGCTGTGATTCTACTTACCGAAAAACTCAAAAACAAGGAGAACGCAAGCTCCCGTGGATGTCATAAAGAAGGTAGCGTGTGCTTTGTATTACCTGGCCGTCAAGGGAAGTCTACCAAAAACGGCGAATGCTTTTGGACTGGCAAAGCAGACAGTATCAGTTATTGTCCGCCATGTATGTCGCGGACTAAACGTCCAGGTCCAGAGTATATAAAGTCACCAAAAACTAATGGACAATGAAGGTAAAGGCAAAAGAGTGAGGAGTGTCCTGACCAGATATCTAGATCCCTAGATTAATTGTTGTAAAATGTTATTTATCACATTGTTTACTTCCCACATGTCCATTAAAGATTTGATTAATTTATGATGGCTCAGGTGTGATTCACTACAATAGGACTCCAAAGCACACTGGATCCCAGTTAATTGAAATACCACAATACTGGATATTGTTCAGATAAGTAAAATTTAATTTAAGAACTTGCACACAAAGCAACACTGGAGGTGACTATGACGTGCGCATTTTCTGCGCATGCGTACTAGGTCGCGTTGCGTCGGCTGACAGAGATTGTCTTAAACGACCATTGTGTGTTTGTGGATAAGGTTAGGTGGGATCTACCCTGGATAGTATAGAAGGGGCCTAAAATGTGGATTGTTACGTTCGTGTTTTGATTTTCAAAGATTATGTTGGTAATGTAATCTGTGACATTTCTAACCCCCCCAAAAATCTTTTGATAATCTGTACATTTCGTGTTGTATTTATGACTGGGGACACATTTTCAAGACGCACACAAATATGCTGAAATAATATGTATCCCCTTCTAACTTAATGTCTGATAAATGAAATGAGTCCAAATTTACAAGTTTTGTTGTAAATAATGCTACGTATGAACAGAATAAACCAAATTATGTTAGTACATCCGTTGAGGAAAGGGAGTAAATTACATTAATAACATCCTGTAATTAGATTTTTATATTTGTATTCATTTCATCTTTTGAAAGATTAAAAATGAACACCAATGGGAACATTTTAAAACTCTGTCAGACTCAATTTGACTGATGAACATTATCACATTTGTTCAGAGAGTATAAATGACGACAAATGCAGATAGAATACTATTAACCCCAATATGCAAGTGTAAAAATAAATTATGATTTGTACATTTTCAGAATGTGCTTTGCCTATTTTTAAACAAAGCAAACAATCTGAAGTTGTCTCTATTTTTTAAGTTATCATGCCAGGATTTTGACAGTCCGGCCCACATGAGAATAGATTTTCCTCTGTGTGGCCCCTGAGCTAAAATGAGTTTGATACCCCTGCTGTGAATCTTACCAAAATCTGTGTAAATAATCTGTTAAGTAGCAGTTTGAAATTTTTTTATGTAAGAAATTATCTATTTTATGTAGTTATTTACAGTAGGGCTGCAACTAAAGATTATTTTGATAGTCGATTAGTCAACGATTATCTGAACGATTCATCGTCTAATCTGTTAATAAAGCGTACACATATTTAACGGCTCTAATTTTTCCATCGACTTCGAAATACAGTTTACGTTATTTTAGGCGTGTGTGCTTACGGACAACAAATATGACAAATTCATTGATGGGTATTTATTTATGCTGTAACTGCGCTGCTCATTCAGCTGTTGCAAAAACTAAAATGACTAATAAAATGTTGTCCATTTAAAAGAAAGGAAAGACAACATGCTAAAAAAAAAACAATTAACCTTGTTTATGTATTTAAAAAAAAAAAAAACAGTTAAAATAGCAACAATGACAACAAAACACAAAATCTAACTTCCTGAAAAAGAAAATCAGTTTGTGATGTTTAAAAAGCTGCACACTGGTTTATTGACTATTGATTAACAGTTTATCACTCTGATAGACTCAATGTGTAGAATTCTATGTTTGATTAATTCCTAAAATTTTGGCTATTTAATAGATTGTATATTTAATTTCATATTTCCTCATTTGTGCCTGTCAGTCTCTCTGTGTGTTTGTTCGCATTTGTTAAAGGGCCTTTTTTTTACGACATTGCAAATTGACGCTGCTTTAAAACGTACTTGGATTGATGTTAACCAAGTTTAGCTAGCTGACTTTGGCTAAAATAATATTTAAAGTCGTTTTTTACACAACTTCATCTCACTCTTGTTAGCGAGCTGGTTAACGCTCTTACCGAGGCTGTGTCTGCATCCTCCATTCAGACGTTCAACATCATGTCTCCGCTTTAAATGCTGGCGTTACACAGATGTACGTTCATAAAAACAAGTTCTGCTTTGCGAAATGAGCAAGGTATTCATTTTTTTAACAAGAATAAGAGGAAATACCCTCAAACTTTACATATTATCAATGGCGAGGTTTTTGCTAGCGACCCATTTCAGGCTGGAAAAACATGACCAATGACGTCACGACTACTGTCAACAAATATAATTGTCAGCGACAAATTTTATTGTCGACAATGTCGACTAATCTTTGCAGACCTAATTTACAGTGTGCCTGCAAAGATTAATCTAGGGGTGTCAAACTAATTTTAGATCGGGGGCCACATGGAGAAAAATCTACTCCAAAGTAACTGGTAAAATCATGGCACGATAACTTAAAATAAATACAACTTCAGATTGTTTTCTTTGTTTAACAATAGAACAAGCACATTCTGAAAATGTACAAATCATAATGTTGTTGTTTTTTTTTTTTTACACTTACATGTTGCAGTTAATAGTATTCTATCTTTATTTGTCGTTATTTATACTTCCTGAATAAATTATGTGATTATGTTCATCAGTCAACTCATTGGTGTTAATTTTCAATCTATCAAGGTATAAAAATTATATCAAAATCAAATTACAGGATATTATTTATGTAATTTGCTCATTTTCCTCAACTGATGTGCTAACATCATCTGGTTTATTTTGTACATATGTAGCATCATCTACAAAGACACAAATAATTGCTATTTCGCCATCCAGTGGACACATTTAGAACAGCAGTTTCTTTCATTTAAAAATTTCAGGTTCATTTTTATACTTAGCAAACTCATCCCGCGGGCCGGATAAAACCTGTTCGTGGGCCTGATCCGTCCCTCGGTCCATACGTTTGACACCCCTGGATTAATCTAAAGGGGACGGCGTGGCGAAGTTGGGAGAGTGGCCGTGCCAGCAATCTGAGGGTTACTGGTTCAATCCCCACCTTCTACCATCCTAGTCATGTCCGTTGTGTCCTTGGGCAAGACACTTCACCCTTGCTCCTGATGGGTCCTGGTTAGCGCCTTGCATGGCAGCTCCCGCCATCAGTGTGTGAATGTGTGTGTGAATGTGGAAATACTGTCGAAGTGCTTTGGGCTCCTTAAAAAAGGGGTAGAAAAGCGCTATACAAGTACAACCATTTACCATTTACCATTAATCTAATAAATGTATTACCACATTTTACGGAAAAGCAGCCACAGTAAATTTGAGAGGAAAACAACATGTTCCATATATTAGCCGCACCGGACTATAAGCCGCAGATACACACGTTGTCAAATTAGTTATTTACACAGAGATATTTTGTAAATTTTTATTTACATACTTTAATTTTACAATTCGTACCGATTAAAAAAAATAAAAAGTTTAAACAAAATGAGGAAGTCAGGATTAATGGTGACAATGTGATCACGTTTTGTATTGCGCAGCTTTTTGAAGCGGGGTTTGATGTATGATAAAGCATGTCGCCTGGCAGAGGGCCCCCACTATTTGAAAAGAACTTCCATTAAGTGTGTTGAGTTGGATTACTCGATTAATCGAACCAACTAATTGATAGACCTGGGCCGGCAACAAATTTTGCTCGATGATATATTGACCAACTAATTATTACTGATAAACGATATGATTGCCATTAGTTTGTTGAGACCAAGTTAACCACTGATGTAATGACAATACAGAGTAATAATGGAAGTATATCCTTTAAAAAATGCAATAGACTTCTGTTTCTCATATATTTTAACATTGTCATTGAAATGTAAACTTAAATACCAAGTTAAATAAAAATAACAAATAAAATATACTGTTTGTAAGCAAGATTTTGCACTTGAATAAATAGCACAACCAAAATGAATAAAATACATTTGGTCTCTGTTACGGAGGGGGTGAAGGACCGTCAAATATACACAACCAAAACAATAAACAAAATGGCTAAAAAAAATCATCAAATTGATCACTGTTATCATTATCGTGGTATTGTTGAATGTGCTCAAAAAGTACTTATACACACTCTAAAATATTTTAACCAAGTTGTATTTTTTTCATAACTAAGTTAAATAGCCACAATATACATTCTTGGCAGAGGAAACTTTAAGTTCTGGCTTCATGAAAGCCATATTATTTTTATTTGTGTGTTTAAATATGTTTATCTTTTATATTAAATTTGTAAAGGGTGATCCGTTCTTTCACTTCCGGTTTATGTGACGTCACGTGTGTTCTCCTGTTGAACGGGGTCTGTCTCAACTTGTCGAGTTCATCGATCACGTTGTGCAAAAACAGCACATTCTTCACGTTAAATGTGAACACTGTAGCTCACTTGTTTAAACAGTAATGTGTTTTTACAAGTTCAGATTGGGGAACGATGTTCCGCAATGGGGAAAGACGTTAATGTCCGTTGTTTACATGGTAGCATTTAAGATAGCTAGAAAGCTAGCGGCAGTCAGTCCGCCCGTATCTAAATGCAGTTAGAGCGGTTATCATTACTACTATTGTATCGCTCGTCGAACACACACATTAATTAAAAAAGCAAACTTCGATATGAACGTTTAGTATTTACTGTCTGTTGCGCCCTACCAAGTGTGAATACTGTAAGTATTGCACTTATTACGCACCAGCTGTTTGCCTAACGTGCATCTTAGATGTAGTTTTCATTAACATATTAAAAACAAGTGTATTTAATATTTTAGGCTGCTGTATTGTTAAACACAGTTTGAACACTGTGTTTGAATTAGGGCTGGGCGATATATCGAATATACTCGATATATCGCGGGTTTGTCTCTGTGCGATATAGAAAATGACTATATCGTGATACTCGAGTATGTGTTCTCACGCAGTTGCTTTTAGTTGCGGGCATTACACTTCAGGCGTTTCTCACTCTTTGTCGTCTCTCCTTCTCACTGAGACATAAAACGAGTGCACCTTCTTACATACGTCACATACTGTCGCGCGTGCAACATGACGTTGCACATGACGGAGCAGAGAGGTAGCGACACGGAGAGGTAGCGACACGGGTAACATTAGCTGTGGTGCTAACGATGCGGTGCGAGTGGTAGTACGAGAGAAAGAAGGTGCGAATCTGGTAACAAATTGAGGAAGAATTCATTTCCAAGAAAAACAGCACGGGGTCCATCGTCTGGCGGTGGTTTGGCTTCAAGCGAAAATATGTTGAACAGACAACCGTAATATGTGAAGTATGAGGCAAAGCGTTGCTACAAAAAGTAGCAGCACTGCTAATGTAGCATCATTTGAAAAGTCCCCCGCTAGAGAATGAGTTCTTGAAACTCCTCATGTCAACATCTCGGCCGGTGCCACACCCACAAAATGCCCAAGCAACCATTTCCACATCAACACCGTATGGAAAAACTAGTCAACCACAGAAGGAGATAACGTCCGCAGGAACCTACCACATAGCGAAGGACATACACTATTTGATTTCCTATTATGCAGCTAATTTTTATTTGACAGTTATTGAAATATCTTGTGTGACATCATGCACAAAAGTGTTCTTTATTAGTTTTAAACTATTGTAGTGGCATTCTGTATAAAACGCACACTTCAATTTAGTGTTGTTTTGATAAGTCATCTTAGTGACATCATGCACAAAAGTGCACCAATTGCTTGTTTTAAAATGTCTCTGACAATCTTGCACTTTCTGTTTTGGAAATGACATGAATGTTTGTGCCGCTACTTAATAAATACAGTTTTGGTAAATTGACTTAGTTGTGGTTTCCCTCTCTGCATGAAAGTTTAAAATGAGCATATTTTAATGCAGTATGAACAAGAATGTTTTAATGTAGACACATAGAATCATCATACTGCTGTGATTATATGCATCAGGTATTCATTCAAGGCTAAGGCAAAATATATCGTGTATCGTGACATGGCCTAAAAATAACGAGATATTAATAAAAGGCCATATCGCCCAGCCCTAGTTTGAATAATTAATTGCCGTACCAATAGTGGTACACGTACCACAGTTTGAGAATCACTGAATTGATAGATTACTCGATTACTAAAATAATGAATATCTGCGAACCTAAATTACAGCGTGTAGCATGATTTCGCAACAGAAGTTATCTGGGGGCCAGTAAACCTTCGGGTAAAATTCAAGAAAATGTGAGTCTGTGTACTTCTGGAAGCAGATTTTTTTTCCAGTTTTTTAAATATTATAATCAGTCCAAAAAACACCTACGCATAATACAATTCCAAACCAACCATCCCAGCAACTCTGCGAATAGCAATCAACAGAGCAATTGAGAAGACACAAACATGACCCAAAAAATCCAAAAGAGTCTAACAAAAATAAATAATATCAACAACAGTATCAATTTTAATAAGAATTCCAACATAACAGTGATTAAAAACATAAAAAACTACAAGTAAACAATGAACATATTATTGTTAAAGCCATTAATAATAATAATAAAAAAAGAACAATATTGTCACAGTGGCTTACATTTGCATCGCTTCTCATAGACTTGACAACACATTGTGTCCAATATTTACCACAAGGATAAAAATAAGTCATATTTTAGGTTTGTTTAATACTTTAAACTTATTTAAAATGAATCCCATATTGCAATATATGACTCATTATTATCGGAACTGAATGCAGTTTCTTGTACTGATATCATCTCCTTAGCTTGTGTATACCAGTCAGTGTGAGTTGGACTATCAACATATATCCATTGTTTTCATATTACTGCTTTTCTTGTGATGCATATTGACAGAAATGTATTTTCATTCCTGAATGACACGTTATTAAATTGATGCAGATCACCAAGAATACGAGTGTGCAAAAAAACCACCAAAGAAAATAAAAAAATGTGTAGCTCTTGCACATTATGCGTGATTATTGGCGGTATTGTTTTTACACTTTTAAAGTCATGAGGTTTATTCAGCAATATGTTGAGAGGGTCACTACAGTACAGTGCTGTAGCTGGAAGGTGCTTGGGTCAAAGAAAAGTGCTGATAAAGCCTTTTTTTCTTGCAGCGTCATTTCCTCTACTTCGGTTTCAAATGCATTGTAGGGCCATTATGTATGTTTTTATATATACATGTGTGCTTATTATGTATGTTTTTATATGTACATGTGTGCTTATTATGTATGTTTTTACATGTACATGTGTGCTTATTATGTATGTTTTTATATGTACATGTGTGCTTACTATGTATGTTTTTACATGTACATGTGTGCTTATCATGTATGTTTTTATATGTACATGTGTGCTTATTATGCATGTTTTTACATGTACAGTACATGTGTGCTTATTATGTTTGTTTTTATATGTACATGTGTGCTTATTATGTATGTTTTTACATGTACGTTTGTGCTTACTATGTATGTATTTACATGTACATGTATGTTTTTACATATACATGTGTGTTTATGTATTTTTTACATGTACATGTGTGCTTATTGTGCATGTTTTATATGTACATGTGTGCTTATTATGCATGTTTTTATATCATGCATGTTTTTATATGTACATGTGTGCTTATTATGCATGTTTTTATATGTACATGTGTGCTTATTATGCATGTTTTTATATGTACATGTGTGCTTATTATGCATGTTTTTACATGTACATGTGTGCTTATTATGCATGTTTTTATATGTACATGTGTGCTTACTACGTGTGTTTGTATATGTACATGTGTGCTTATTGCCTACTTGGTGCTACTTTCCTCATCTCCACTTCTCTACTGTAATTATAAACCGTTCTAGGAATGCTGGGATCTAATATTCGCTGCGATCTTTCAGACTTTGGACATAAATAGTCAGCAGGGAGTGAGCAAGGGGAAGTGAAGTGTGTGAAGTGAATTATATTTATATAGCGCTTTTCTCTAGGGACTCAAAGCGCTTTAAAGATTAAAGTACCAATGATTGTCACACACACACTAGATGTGGTGAAATTTGTCCTCTGCATTTGTCCCATCCCCTTGGGGAGCAGCATAGTGAAACCCAATATCTAAGTTACATTTAAACCAGTGTGGGTGGCACTGGGAGCAGGTGGGTAAAGGGTCTTGCCCAAGGACACAACGGCAGTGACTAGGATGGCGGAAGCGGGGATCGAACCTGAAACCCTCAAGTTGCTGGCACGGCCGCTCTACCAACCGAGCTATACCGCCCCAAAGGTGCATTTATAGTTAATCAAACACCATTTATGAGGATTATTAAAAGGGTAGAGACTTTTTGTTGAAAGGCTCCTGTGGTCTCTGGTGAGGTTTATGAGACCTTTTAGTGTTTTTTTTTCCTTCCCTTTGACCTTTTTAGTCTGACGTCTTTGGCACTCACCCCGTTGCCTCCTCATACTTTAACATTGTGTGTGTTAAAACCGTATCAATGAATATTGCGATAGACACGTAATCAATATCAATAAAAAATGTGTTTGATAAAACCGAATAACCGAGCAACGCAGGAAGTGATCACTGATCAGTCAATTAGGTATCAGTATTAACTAGCAAGTTTGGTTGCGTCATCTTGTTGAATTTCTTTCGAACATTAACACACAATAGGATACATCACATCATTTCATATCATTCCTCTTTACAACCTGTCCGAAAAGGAGTAGGAAGAAGCAAAGCTTATACAATCCTACCCCTATTCTTTGCACTGCGTGAGAAGAGAACGTAAAAATGAGTGCAGCGAGAGGTGACAATGTTTGGGCACCTTACGATTCAGAAGCTACGATTGAATTAAAAATCGATTATTGATGCAGTTTTACATTTCTTTTCGTTTCACTAAATAAACGTTTTTTTACTTGCAACTTTGAAAACCAGTGCATTTGTAATAAGAAATGTTGAATTAATTAACATCACAGTAATGAAATTCATGGACATTTGTTTAAAACGAGAACATACAGTCGTGGTCAAAAGTTTACATACACTTGTAAAGAACATAATGTCATGGCTGTGTTGAGTTTCCAATAATTTCTACAACTCCTATTTTTTCGTGATAGAGTGATTGGAGCACATACTTGTTGGTCACAAAAAACATTCATGAAGTTTGGTTCTTTTATGAATTTATTACGGGTCTACTGAAAATGTGACCAAATCGGCTGGGTCAAAAGTATACATACAGCAATGTTAATATTTGCTTACATTTGCTTGGCAAGTTTTACTGCAATAAGGCACTTTTGGTAGCCACCCACAAGCTTCTGGTTGATTTTTTGACCACTCCTCTTGACAAAATTGGTGAAGTTCAGCTAAATTTTTTGGTTTTCTGACATGGACTTGTTTCTTCAGCATTGTCCACACGTTTAAGTCAGGACTTTGGGAAGGCCATTCTAAAACCTTAATACTAGCCTGATTTAGCCATTCCTTTACTACTTTTGATGTGTGTTTGGGGTGCTAGGGTACCTCCTGGTACCCTAGCACCTCCAAAACCCTCAAATCTAGACTCCAAACATCCCAGAACAAGCTAGTCAGGTTACTTTTAGACCTCCACCCCAGATCACACCTCACTCCAAACCACCTTTCCAAAGTGGGCTGGCTCAGGGCGGATGACAGAGTAAAACAACTTGCACTGAGCCTAGTCTATAAAATCCGCTACACCTCCCTGATACCGGAGTGCATGTCAAACTACTTCCATAACGTAAATGACCGCCATAACCACGACACCAGGGGGAGCTCCACTAACCACGTTAAACCCAGATTCCGATCTAACAAAGGTCTTAACTCATTCTCCTTCTATGCCACATCCATATGGAATGCACTCCCAACAGGTGTAAAAGAAAAGGCATCTCTATCCTCCTTCAAAACTGCACTAAAAGAACACCTCCAGTCAACTTCAACCCTTGACTAACACCCTCCCCGGATTGTAAATAACCAAATGAAAATAATCAAATGTATATACTTGTTCTTTTGCTTTCTGAACTCACTATGTTCTCTGCTCGCTGTACATATCCTACCAAGTCAGACCTACACTGTTTCAATGTCCATTTCTCTGATGACGCAATTGTTGATGACTAAAGTGCTGTTATCAACCAAACCCTCCTCATCCCACCCCCCGGATTGTAAATATTGTACATAATGTAAATAATTCAATGTATATACTCTGATGATTAACTCTTGTGATGACAGTATTATGCTGATAGTATATATTTGTACCATGAATTGATTTACGTGGACCCCGACTTAAACAAGTTGAAAAACTTATTCGGGTGTTACCATTTAGTGGTCAATTGTACAGAATATGTACTGTACTGTGCAATCTACTAATAAAAGTTTCAATCAATCAATCAATCATTGTCCTGTTGGAACACCCAAATATTTAGCTGAACTGCACCAATTTTGTCAAGAGTAGTGGTCAAAAATTCAACCAGAAGCTTGCCAGAAGCTTGTGGATGGCTACCAAAAGCGCCTTACTGCAGTGAAACTTGCCAAGGGACATGTAACCAAATATTAACATTGCTGTGTGTATACTTTTGACCCAGCAGATTTGGTCACCTTTTCAGTAGACCCATAATAAATTCATAAAAGAACCAAACTTCATGAATGTTTTTGTGACCAACAAGTATGTGCTCCAATCACTCTATCACAAAAAAATAAACGTTGTAGAAATTATTGGACACTCAAGACAGCCATGACGTTATGTTCTTTATAAGTGTATGTAAACTTTTGACCACAGCTGTACGTGCTCTATAATCAAGGAGCTGGTCGGATCTCTTGGTGAGGTCAGCCACATTTTAGATCTCTCTGCATTACTTAATTTACAAACAATAAATTATAGATTATTGACATTTACTAATCGATTTCACGCCCATGTCCGAATTGCGATGCATCAAAAAGTTGATTATTTCCCCCACCTCTAAGTGCTTCAGAGAGCGAAGAAATTATAGATAAAACTTGAAAAGTCACCTGGACAGTATGGCAGTTTTTTGGATTTTTTTCAAAATGGACCGTAGTCAGACCAAAGACCACACCGCCTTACAGCTGTGCTCACCCTTTAGAGCACAGCTGTAACTTCCTGGCACGAAACCTGCAGAAAATAGTTCTTCTCAGGTTTCTCTGTTTAGTTTTTCACACTTTGCACTTTTTTTCTTACACTTTATTAAGACTTTCTTACATCTTCCTTTTTTATTTTTTTTTATTTTATTTTTTAAATCTGAAAAAAATATTTGTAAATTAAACTTTTTGTGAAAATACCAGAGACTTTATTCTGAGGCCATATCACCCAGGCCTACCTGGAGAGCATGACACTTTTTTGTATTTTTTCAAAGGGACCAATGTGGTCTGTAAATGATGCAAGGTGCTCGTCCCCACCAAGACCGCTAATACCACACCACCTCACCCTTTAGAGCAGTGGTTCTCAAATGGGGGTACGCGTACCCCTGGGGGTACTTGAAGGTATGCCAAGGGGTACATCAGATTGTCAAAAAGAACTGTGAAAAGAAGTGCAACAATGCAATATTCAGTGTTGACAGCTAGATTTTTTGTGGACATGTTCCATAAATATTGATGTAAAAGATTTCTTTTTTTGTGAAGAAATGTTTAGAATTAAGTTCATGAATCCAGATGGATCTCTATTACAATCCCCAAAGAGGGCACTTTAAGTTGATGATTACTTCTATGTGTAGAAATATTTATTTATAATTGAATCACTTGTTTATTTTTCAATAAGTTTTTAGTTATTTTTATATCTTTTTTTCCAAATAGTTCAAGAAAGACCACAACAAATGAGCAATATTTTGCACTGTTATACAATTTAATAAATCCGAAATTGATGACATAGTGCTATATTTTACTTCTTTATCTCTTTTTATCAACCAAAAATGCTTTGTTATGATTAGGGGGTACTTGAATTAAAAAAATGTTCACAGGGGGTACATCACTGAAAAAAGGTTGAGAACCACTGCTTTAGAGCACAGCTGTAACTTCCTGGCACGAAACCTGCGGAAAATAGTTCTTCTCAGGTTCCTCTATGTTTACATTTTCACACTTTGCACTATTTTCTTACACTTTATGAAGCATTTCTTACATATTCCTTCATTTTAAGAGCGTATTGTTAAGTGTTCAATGTGATTTTACTCTTTTGTTGACATTGAGTGTTTTCCATGCTTGTGTTGACTTTTCCTTTCTGCCTTGATAGCTGAGGGGATTATAATCAGAGGAAGGTTACATTTCAATAAAACATTTTTAATTTTTTTAATTTAATATATTTTTCTTCTGCTCCTAATTTTCCATGGGTCATAAAAAAATCAATATGTATCTATATATTGAGAGATGTAAAACACTTATATTGTGATACAGTTTTCAGCCGTATTTCTGACTTGCATGTTTGAATAACATTGATTAATTCAGCATTGCCGTGAATAAAAACACAAATCTGACTGAAATTATTCGTCCTTTGCATGCAACAGTTGCAAAAACATTCCATATTTTTCTAACGTTTTCCCTCCTCAGTGGCTCGACCCGTGCCCTGTTGTCGAAAGGATGTTATTGTTTTTCTGACTTTTGCTCGCCGCCTCTCGGTTTTGGTTTCCTTTCAGATAGCAGCGGGCGTCAGCAGACGTAAATATCATGCCGACAAGTGATGGTCCGAGCCGCTTCCCCGTCTTTGCGGCGCCCCCCCAAGGACACCACCCGCGGCCTCCGGGTTATGTTCCCGGGCGGGTGGCTCCGGTCCGATCACCGCCACCGGCCAAAGCTCCGCCACCGCCGCCACCGATCAAACCTCAGGGCCTGGTGCCGCAGAGACAGGCCACTTTCAGCCTTACAGATGGCAACCAGGACAGAGAGCATGCTCAGAGCCTGCAGCAGAGAAAAAACACACTCATCTGCTTAGGGGTATCTATGGGTGCCTTCCTGTTGACCCTCATACTCGTCCTTAGTCTCACCAGCGGGGACATTTTAAATGGTGAGTGTTGCGTAGTAGCTCTTAATTTAGTAGCACAGGTGTTGTACAGATGCTGAATGCGCTCTTATTTTAATTTTTTTTTTTTTTTTAATAGAGAATTGCCCTGACCACAACCCTTCTTTGAGCGACTGGAACCCGGGCCAACAACCACAAACGGCGGTTGTTGTCAGGAGGGGAGATTTATTTCGACTGGAGTCTTCAGCGACTTTCCGTTCACTCACCATCCAATCAGGAGGTAAGCCGTGAAGTCATCGTTGGTAGTGGTGGGAATCTTCAGGCAACTCGCAATTCAATTTGATTCCGATTCTTAGGGCGACTATTTGAGTCAGAATCGATTCTCGTAATACAGTGGAACCTCGATTTCACAAACTGAATTGGTTCTTGAACATGGTTCACCAACCGAAACGTTCTTATGGTGCAGGGGTCGGCAACTCAAACAGTTGAAAGCGCAAAAATACAAAATATAATGTGTCTGGAGCCGCAAAAAAATGAAAAGCCTTATTTAAGTCTTATAATGAAGGCAACACTTGATGTAAGTGTCAATATTAGCTTACTATCAAAATTACTTTAAAAGTCTTATATACGTGTTATAATAAAGGCAACACGTGATGTAAGTGTCTCTATTAGCTATATTAGCCTACTATCAAAAAGACTTTAAAAGTCTTATATAAGTGTTATAATGAAGGCAACACATGATATAAGTGTCTATATTAGCTATATCAGCCTACTATCAAAATGACTTTAAAAGTCTTATATAAGTTGAGTTGAGTTTGAGTTTATTTGGAACATGCAAGCATACAACATGATACATCACAATTTCCAGTTTCTCTACTCAAAATGTTTGAAAAGGAAGAGGAAGAAGCAGAGCTTATTTAATCCTACCCCTTTTCTTTCACATAACAGTTGCTAAAACTTTTGTCCACTTCCTGTTCTCAATTTATTCACAATATACTCCATAAGTAATCACAATAAAAATAAATAATACTCGGTGAAGTAAGTTACATTTCATATGGTGAGATGAGTAAGATTATTTTGAAAATGAACGGATGGATGGATTAAATAAATTCAGAATGTTTATCATTGTTCTTCTTCTTTGTACTTTGTAAACACTTTAAGTTTGAAGAGTTTCTTGAAATGGATCATATTAGTACATGGTTTGATTTCTTTGCTTAATCCATTCCATAATTTAATTCCACATACAGATATACTTAAAGTCTTAAGTGTTGTACGTGCATACATACATTTTTCTCTAAGATTATATTTCTCCTCTTTTTTTTGGGAAGAACTGTTGTATATTCTTGGGTAGCAGATTATAGTTTGCTTTGTGTATAATTTTAGCTGTTTGCAAATTCACTATGTCATGGAATTTCAGTATTTTTGATTCAATAAATAAGGGGTTTATATGTTCTCTATATCTAACATTATGTATTATTCTAACTGATCTTTTTTGTAACACCGTTGATGAATGATGTGTACTTTTGTAGTTATTTCCCCATATTTCTACACAATAACTCAGATATGGTAACACTAGCGAGCAGTAGAGAATACGGAGTGATTTTAGGTCTAGAACATGTTTTGCTTTATTCATTATTGACGTGTTTCTTGCTACTTTATGTTGTATATTTTTTACATGAGATTTCCAGTTCAATATATCATCAATCATTACCGGTATACCTAGAAATTTGGTTTCATTTACTCTTTCAATTTCTATTCCCTCTATTTGTATTTGTGTTTGACTTTCTCTTCTACTGTTACCAAATAGCATTATTTTAGTTTTACTGAGATTCAAAGATAGTCTGTTTTTGTCAAACCATCTTTTTAATTTGTTCATTTCTTCTGTTATTTGTATTAGCTTCTGTGTGTTCTGTCCTGAAGAAACACTGTTGTATCATCTGCAAATAATACTAACTTTAAATCTTTTGTAACTTTACAAATGTCATTTATATAGAGATTGAATACTTTTGGTCCTAGTATTGATCCCTGAGGTACACCACAGGATATATTTAGCGTTGTAGATGTGTGTTCGCCTAGCTTCACGTATTGCTTCCTGTTCGTTAAATCATTTCTAATCCAGTTTAAGACCAACCCTCTGATGCCATCGTTCTAGTTTTTTGATTAAAATATTGTGATTAATTGTGTCAAATGCTTTAGTTAGATCTATCAACACTGCTGCCGCACATTTTTTACTATCTATTGCATTGGTAATTTCTTCTGTAATTTCAATTAAAGCCATCGAAGTTGAAACATTAGCTCTGTATCCATATTGGTTTTCATCGAGTATTCTATTTTTGTTTGTGAAACTCTCTAATCTGTTATTGAACAGTTTTTCAATGATTTTAGAAAATTGTGGAAGTAAAGAAACAAGTCCATAATTTGTAAATTGGTGTTTGTCTCCAGTTTTATAAATTGGTGCAACTTTAGCCATTTTCATTTTGTTTGGGAATGTACCTGTTTGAAATGATAGGTTACTAATATACATTAATGGTCCTGAGATCTCTTCAATAACCTTTTTTTTATCATTTCCATATAAATTCCATTACAATCAGTTGAAGTCTTAGATTTGCATTTTTTCACGATTTTAACTATTTCCTCCTGTGTCACATTACTGAGGAACATGGAGTTGGGATTTCTCTCTATGGTATCATTATAGTCATCAATTGAAACTGGGTCTGGAATCCTTTCTTCCAATTTCGATCCAATATTTTCAAAGTAATTATTGAAGCGTTCAACTACTTCCTTTATGTTGTCATTATTTTTGTTTCCGTCTAAGAAGTATTGGGGTTAATCCCTCTTAGTGCCATTTTTAATAATGCTATTGAGGATTCCCTATGTTGCTCTCATATTGTTTTTGTTCCTGTCTAATTATTGACTGTAATATTATTTTCTACATGTTCGTAGTATGTTAGTTAGCTTGTTTTTATACTTTTTGTACTTATTTTCTGCCTCTGTAGTTATTTGTGCTATAAATTTTCTATATAATATATTCTTCTTATTACATGCATTTTTTAATCCTTTTGTCATCCATGGTTGATTATTATTTCTCTGCTTTCTACAGAGTTGTATCCATGGACAACGTTTGTCATAAAGTATTATGAACTTGTTTAAGAAATGTTCATATGCTTCATCAACCTCATTTTCATTGTACACATTGTCCCAATTTTGCTTTTCTAGCTCAATTTTGAAAGCAATCATCCTCTTATAACTTATAACTCTTATAAATAATAGATTGGTATGTTCATAGTAGCATGCGTTGTGTATTATTCTAATTACCCTTTTTTGAAGTTTAATTATTGGGTTTATGTTTGTTTTATAAACATTTCCCCAAACTTCAACACAATATGTTAAATATGGAAAAATAAAATAATAATATAACATTTGCAGACATGTCTTATTTAGCATGTGTTTTACTTTATAAAGAATAAAGTTAAAGTACCACTGATAGTCACACACACACTAGGTGTGGTGAAATTACTCTCTGCATTTGACCCATCCCCTTGTTCCACCCCCTGGGAGGTGGAACATAGCATACATCCATAGCAATGGATTTGGATATTTTTCCCTTTATATATTCAATATGCGGTTTCCAACATAATTTATGATCAGTTATTATTCCCAAGAATTTAGTTTTATATATTCTATCAATTTCCATAAGATTTAATTTTAATGTTGCTTCACAATTTGTCCTTGCACCACTAAACACCATAAATGTAGTTTTCTTATCATTTAATGATAACTTATTAATATCAAACAATTTTTTAGCTGAAACAACTCAACCTCTATTATCCTCAACACTTCCTTCAAGTCTTCTCCTAAACAATATACATTTGTATCATCTGCAAACATAATACATTTAAATTGATTAGATACTGAACAAATATCATTTAAATAAAGTATAAATAACTTAAGTCCCAATACCGAGCCTGGTGGAACCCCACAAGTTACTCTTCTTGGCTGTGATTTAGTCTTATTAATTTCCACATATTGAGATCTATTACTTAAATAACTACTTAACCACTGTTGTGAAACACCTCTTATACTATAGTTTTCCAATTTTTGCAGAAGTAAGGAATGATCGATTGTGTCAAAAGCTTTACATAAGTCAATAAATACTCCAACGGTGTGTTTCTTTTTTTCTATTGC
Source organism: Entelurus aequoreus (assembly GCF_033978785.1). NCBI lineage: Eukaryota > Metazoa > Chordata > Actinopteri > Syngnathiformes > Syngnathidae > Entelurus > Entelurus aequoreus. Next base: position 25,062,278 of record NC_084747.1, on the reverse strand, counting down.
TGTAGCTATGTTTTCTACAAAGTCCATCGCCACTCGGGATGTCGATCGATTACTCCTGAACCCGTACTGATGGTCATTCAGTAGCTCAAGTTTGTCAATGAACTTATCAAGTCTATTTACAAATAATTTCTCAAGAATTTTTGCGGATTGAGGTAGTAGAGACACCGGTCTATAATTTGAGACCATATGTTTATCACAATTTTTATAAATCGGAATAACTTTAGCAATTTTCATTTTGTCAGGAAAATTTCCAGTTGATAAAGATTTATTACATATACAGGTATAAGTAAACGGCTTCAAGACACAATCCATCACTTCTTTAACAAGTGACATATCCACGTTGTTACCATCGACAGATTTTTTTATATCATTCATTCGTTTATCCTGATCCATTTCATCTATGATATTCCACAGCATGTTGTTGTCTTCTTGAAGGGTCCTCATTTGTTGGCGCATTTCATAGAAGTCCTTTATGTTGTTATTCTGAGTTTGCAGACTTTCTATATTTTCCTGCAGACTTTTCAGATCTTGTTTGTATTCTGTTGTTGCTTTTCTCAGATCTTCTTTCATTTCTTCTTTTATTTCTTCTTTAAATTCTCTCATTGCTTTTTCCACTTTTCCAAAGTCATGGATTAGTTTTTGTAGTATCCCGTCTTGATTCCCATCATGTCCTGTGTCCAACCTCAAATCTTGTTCCACCTTGTGTCCTTGGTCAGCTGACACCGAACGTTTCGGGATTTCAGTTCTTTTAGCTTTGGCATCGCGGCGGGTCGCTGACGTCAGTGCCTCTTGTGTTTTGAACGGCAGTTGCTTCTTTAGTGACTTGCGGGACTTTTAACTTGTTTGTTTCAACAATTTCGTACCTTCCGCCGTTCAGAGATCAATTTGAGGTGTCAGCCTGTCAACTTATATCACTATGCGTCGTCGAAAGCACTTTAAAACCGCTATAGACTCGCCGTAGCTTTTGGTTGCTAGGCAACCGCTTTGACTTGTGTGTTATAATGAAGGCAACACATGATGTAACTGTCTATATTAGCTATATTAGCCTACTATCAAAATGACTATGTGTTGCAGGATGATGCAAACATTTGTTGACAGAAATGTTGAAATGTAATATTTATTCTACACATTTTTACAACATTTACCATGAATTGATTAACGTGGACCCCGACTTAAACAAGTTGAAAAACTTATTCGGGTGTTACCATTTAGTGGTCAATTGTACGGAATATGCACTGTACTGTGCAATGTACTAATAAAAGTCTAAACCAATAAATCAATCAAATTGGAAAACATTAGTAAAACTTCTCAGAGGGTGCGATAACTCCTGGAAATGACTGGCTTAGAATGGCCAAAGGTATAGATGTGTGTGTCCAAGTTAAAGGAAACGGCTGGCTGTCTTCTTCTAATAGATTTAATACAACCTTTGCAAGCTGGGTAACGTTTGCTGTGGTCTGGAACAACATGACACACAAACAACTATCATAAATTACAGATAATAAATGATAAATGATAAAGAAATGGGTTATACTTGTATAGCGCTTTTCTACCTTCAAGGTACTCAAAGCGCTTTGACAGTATTTCCACATTCACCCATTCACACACACATTCACACACTGATGGCAGGAGCTGCTATGCAAGGCACTAACCAGCAGCCATCAGGAGCAAGGGTGAAGTGTCTTGCCCAAGGACACAACAGACGTGACTAGGATGGTAGAAGGTGGGGATTGAACCCCAGTAACCAGCAGCCTTCCGATTGCTGGCACGGCCACTCTACCAACTTCGCCACGCCGTCCCTATAAATGTGTCATGAGACATGCAAATATAAATTAAATACACAGACGACATAAGTAAAGGACATTAAATGAGCTCAAATATACCTACAAACGAGGCATAATGATGCAATATGTGCTTACAGCTAGCCTAAATAGCATGTTAGCATTGATTAGCTTTCAGCCATGCACTGAACAAATATGCCTGATTCGCACTCCAACAAGTCAACAAAGCTCACCTTTGTGCGTTCACGCACAGCATAAAACGTTTGGTGGACAAAATGAGACAAAGGAGGAGTGGCATAAAACACGTCTTTCTGTGGCAACGTCGGAGAAAGTTGTATGTGTTCCAGGACTGCCGAAATTAGTAGGACAAAATGGTGCTCGCCAAATACTGTCTTCAGTGAAGCATGTCTAATACAAACAGTGGGATTTCTAACAATTAGGAAAGTTTGTGTCATGTTTGTCCTCCTACAAAAACTGTATGAAAACATATTTTTCCCTCATCTTTTTTCATTTTCATACATTTTTTAAAAACCTCCAGGGAGCCCCCGGTATAGTGAAACAGATTTCCCCATAAGAAACAATGTAAACATGAATAATTGGTTTGAGCCTCGACAAAAGTCACTATTTAATAATAAAAAATGCACACTTTAAAGACACTAACTGTACTGTATATGAGGGCTGCAAGATTTTGAGAAAAATACTAACTTCGATTATTTTTCTCCAAAATTGCGATTATATTGCACTTTTATATTTTTTACATAAAACTGCATAGAACTGCAAAAATAATGAGTGAAGAAATAGCTGTTACATTTTGACTGTCAATCAACACATTCTCTTTTGATCTTTTGTATACATCAAGCTCTTAAACTGAAGAAATATTCGATTAAAACTCTACAGTGATTATAATATAATGTAATCATAAAATACAATAATGCAAGTAGTCATTTAAAAGGATACACACTTTAATTTCTCATTACTGTAGAACTGTTCACCATTTTACTGTAATCAGAAGATAAACAATTTTGTTCTCCTAAATAAAAAAAGAAAATGAAAGACTAATTTCTGTAAGCAAAAATTTAACCTGAATACATATTGAACATCTGAAAGTGCATTTTTTTCCCAGATGGAAAAATGAGGTCGGACGTTGTGTTTATTGCTATCACGTGATCGCGACAGCATTTTCGCTCATTCGTCCATGTTGATGGGCTCATATTGCCCATCCGATTTGAAGCTGAAATATTCCTGCAACAGGACATTTGGCTTTAAAATCCTTTTCCTCCTAATTTGTGTTAGTTTGCGGACCTTCTCATCGGCGAGTCGTGTTGGCGGCAGCGCCCTGCTTTCGTTTCCACGCTCAGGTGCTGAGAGCGTTGCATAAAGTCAGACGTCTTTCTTACTGTTTGAAGCGAGGGACAAACAAACGCGAGGCTCAATAATTCTGATTGGTCAACATGTCTGTCGCTCAAATGCCGGTCAACGGCGGAGAAAAATAAGCATAACATAAAAAACTCAGCCTCTTTCAGTTATTAACCACACTAATTAAAACCTCGATGTCGATTTCGATTAATTGTGCAGCCCTACTGTATATGTATCAAAGCAACATAATGTCTTTTTTTTATCCAAACACAACAACAGCTAGCTTAACTGTCAACACACACACATGTCTCTTTGGTGCTCTCCAAAATATTACCAAACATGTTGCTACAACAATAAACAAAAAAGGCCTTTTACCTTGTGTCTTTGAATATTTTTGGCATTTGTTTAACAGTCTGGGAGTGGTGAACAAGGAGAGCGTCACCTTCCAGCCATCGCGAGCGTTACAGGGTTTCCCCTTAATGTAATTGAATGTGGTGTGGCGCCATTTTTATTACCGCCACACCTTGAACTTTTTTTTTTTTTTTTTTACTTGAAAACAATTTAAAGTATTACAATGTATTGTAGCCCCTATAAAAAAAAATCACACAAAGTCTGATGCTATTTTTAACTTTTATTACCAATCTTATGATAACAAAGCACAATTCCAAAAGGTTTTACCTCCTGTGCAAACACTTTCATAGCCGTGAGTCTGCGCTTCCCCCGACACACAACAACGATTCCTCATTTTCCGCCAAACACCTTTTGAGGTACGTGTTTGTAAACATGGGAAAAGTTAACATCAAATCCAAACCACACGAACATAAAATATTAACATTAGCTGACCATTACAGTATGAATTTATATATATATATCTATATATATATAGATATATATATTAGGGGGGTGGGAAAAAATCGATTCAAATTCGAATCGCGATTCTCACGTGCGATTCAGAATTGATTCTCATTTTTAAAAAATCTATTTTATTTATTTATTTAAAAAAAATATATATATATTTTAATTAATCAATTTAACAAAACAAATACACAGCAATACCATAACAATGCAATCCAATTCCAAAACCAAACCCGACCCAGCAACACTCAGAACTGCAATAAACAGAGCAATTGAGAGGAGACACAAACACGACACAGAACAAACCAAAAGTAGTGAAACAAAAATGAATATTATCAACAACACTATCAATATTAGTTACAATTTCAACATAGCAGTGATTAAAAATCCCCCATTGACATTATCATTAGACATTTCTAAAAAAACAAAACAACTAACAATAGTGTCACAATGGCTTACACTTGCATCGCATCTCATAAGCTTGACAACACACTGTGTCCAATATTTTCACAAAGATGAAATAAGTCATATTTTGGGTTCATTTAATAGTTAAAACAAATTTACATTATTGCAATCAGTTGATAAAACATTGTCCTTTACAATCATAAAAGCTTGGTAAAAAAAAATGGTAAAAAAAAACGTATACATACATTTAAAAACAAATCTGTTACCATGCATTGGTTTTAACATTCGATGATGTCATGGTAACCACGACCCCACTACCAGAGGTGTCTTGGCAGTCTAGGGGAGACCCTGTGTTTGCACAAACGTGTCTCGGTACTGCGACCTCTTCGCTGTGATAAAGGTCCCCTCTGGCATATTTTTCCAAAAAAGGCTCCACACTGTGTATGGAGATACACAATTAGCTGCTAGCCGATTGCCATACAATTTGTCAGCCAGAGGGCATCGCCTTTGTGATCAGCATAAGGGACAATAAACGGCAATGGCAATCACATACTTTTTCACAAAATAGGGCTGATATTGAACAATGGCCGATCACATCCCTATTCTGTGTGTGTGTGCGTAGCGTCCTTTTACTGGATGGAAGCACTCACTCTTTTTCTTTTTCTTTCGCAGGCCGTGTAGTATTTGCAGACAATGCCGACGGCTCCAAGAACATAACCTTGAGAACACGACACATCTTGATTGAAAAAGGCGGAGCCCTTTACATCGGCGCACCGAAATGTCGCTACCGTTCCTACGCCGCCATCGCCCTGACGGGGCGCTCCGACAGCAAGGAGATCCCCAAAGTACCCGATCTGGGACGAAAGTTCATCGGCGTCATGAGTGGCGGGACCCTGGAGCTCCACGGCACAGAGCGAGTTTCCTGGTCTCTGTTGACCCAGAGCGTGCCGGCCTCGGGCCTGACGACGGGAGGCTACGCCTTCCAGCGCAACTTCAGCAGAGGCATCAACCTGCGTGTGGTGGACCAGGACACGTCCGATATCCTGCTCAGGGAACGTTACGACACCCACGAATCACGAAACGACAGTCGACGACTCACCCAGCTGCTCCGCGGCCTGCCGGTGGGTCGCATTGTCACGCTCGCTGTTGGAGACTCGGCCGTCAAAAGTCTTCTGGAGGAAACTAAGAAGGCGATTGAAGAGACGCTTGGCAGCAGCTACGTCTACGACCTCAAGTACAGGTGAGGAAGCTTTTTGCAAACGCGGTGGATTTGCTGTTGTACGGTATACCGGTACTAGTAAAGTACCGCAATACTAATGAATCATAAACGGTACTATACTGCCTCTAAAAAGTACCTGTTCCCCACTTTTTTATAACATTTCTGGTTTGACGAGCAGAGGAGCATGTTTGGCAGCGCACAATCATGGAGTACTTACAAGCAAACACAGTGTGGAGACATTAAAGGGAGAATGGACGCATTTTGGCTTAAAAAACTTACGATAAAGGTGAAGCTATAACACTGAAACGCCCTCAGGAAGAGGTACTTTAAACATGGCTAGCTAGCTAGCGGCTAACGTCCATCCGCAGTCGGCAGTGTTTTAGCTACTTGTAAATCACTAATCCTCGCCTCCATGGTGACAAATAAAGTAAGTTCCTTACAAGTATCATCCCGGCAGGACGAGGAATAGCTAAACATGCTTCACTACACACCGTAGGAGGAAAGAATAGCCAACTGCTAACAGCAAGCTAGCGCTCCTCAATACAAATACTATGGGTGGATCTATACCTGACATCCACTGTAATGATACCAAGTACAAAAACATACCTAGTCGATACTACCATGATTGCATCAATATTTTTTAGCATCACAAAATATTTTTCCGTTTTTTAAATTTGTATTTCTATTATGTTTATAAACTCAGAAAATACTTCCCTGGACACATGAAGACTTAAATTATGACCAATGTATGATTCTATAACTACTTTGTATTGGATTGATACCCAAATTAGTGGTATCATCCAAAACTAATGTAAAGTAACCAAACAACTGAAGAATAAGTTATTATTACATTTGAACAGAAGTTTAGATAGAACATGTTAAAACAGAAAATAAGCAGATATTAACAGTAAATGAACAAGTAGATTAATAATACATTTTCTAACACTTGTACCTCATAATGTTGACAAAATAATAGAATGAGAAATGACACGATATGTTACTGCATATGTCAGCAGACTAATTAGGAGCCTTTCTTTGCTTACTTACGACTAAAATAGAAGTTGTCTCACATGTTCACTATTTTATTAATGGACAACATTGTGCTTGGATATGTTTAATGTACCGTAATATTTTTTTTGTTAAAGACAATGTCATTTTTGTGGTCCCCTTTATTTAAAAAAGTATCGAAATACATTTGGCCACTTGTTTCCTGGCCTGATCGTGGTAAACAAATTTCCGCAAGGTAGGAGGACTATTATTAATAATCCGAATAGTTTTATTTTAAATTATAAAAAAACTGTTAAACTATGTTTTTCAGCATAATTTAAATATGAAATAACACCCATACAGTCACCTTTACACTCGTTTCACCTCGGGCTGGGCAGAATACTGGTATTACGAATTATACCAGTCTATTTTAAAAAGAGAGATATATTTGACACAATACCGCCATACCGATATATGTAATCCTTAATTTGTTGACGCGGAAGTCTCTCTGCTCTTTGTGTCTGCGCTGGGTACTGTGCCCCGTAAGGCGGGGTAGGGGGCGCGCTCACTTGACACAAACTCCAGTACGAGGAGAGTGTGAGGCATACCTGTCAACCTTCCCGTGTTTGACAGGGAAATCGCAGATTTTGTCTTTTTATTTTTTGTTCCCCGGGATTTTGCCCTCAATGAAAAAATAACCTTCAGCAGTATTGTCAGCGATCGGGGCCGTTTGACTCAAGCCTTGGCAAAACTCGTTCATGACAGCAGCGTGGCGAGTTGCAATTTACCTGATTCTAACAAATCAACAACGGCTGCACCTGAAAACGATGGTGAATAAATTTCTGCCAAAATACAAAACTTTGCATAAGTAGATATGTTCTGAGTTGCAAAAAACAGATTTAAAAAGCTGCCAAAAATTATTTGTTATATAAGCTTACCAGTCACAAGTACCGTATTTTCCAGACTATAACGCGCACTGGTATATAAGCCGCACCCACTTAAATAAAACATGTTTCCATATATAAGCCGCACTGAACTATAAGCCGCAAATATATACGTTGTGAAATAAGTTATTTACAAAGAAAGATTTTGTAAATGTTTATTTACATACCTTAATTGTTTCCAAACGGTGTCTGTAACACGGCAGTAAAAGGGCCGATCAAATTAAACAGAAGTCATCGTCATGGACCCACTAGCTGTGGAAGCTCGCTCTCCAATCAGCTAAACAGACTCAATAACTCCACGGTGACGTTTTAGTGAATTTACTGAGGAATTTGTGAAAAATGCCGTTGTAAGTTAATACTAACCCAGACACTCGTAGACGTGTTAGCATATTAGCTAAAGCTAACAACACTACCTTCATAACATTACGATAGCACGTATTCATGAAAACAGACATCAAACATGGCAAGGTTTAGTAAGTATGAGTTGTTTTAGTTATATTGTAAAACTTAAACATTGCTTGGAGTGATGAATGAAGAATTCATACGAGTAGAAACGCTATGGACGGCTAGAAGACTGAACGGTAGTGGTAGTTCAGGCTGAAAGTACTAAATGGAAGGACACTGCAGCACCTGCAGGGAGCAAACTTGTCCAAAAGATGGCGCCATAGAACAAACAATAACAAACCCTAGCAGTTTTTTTTTAACTATTTGCATTGCGGCCGTCAGCAAAGAAAAATCCGTAAATTAGCCGCAGCGGTTTATAAGGCGCAGGGTTCTAAATGTAGGAAAAAAGTAGGGACTTAAAAGTCCAGGATTTACAGGATTTAGCTCAAGAAGCACTGCCACAACAGAGGTGTACAAAATGTGGATGTGTGTTTGGCTGCAGTGGCAATGTTGACACCTGCCACACAGCATCCTGCAGTTGACAGCTTGGTGTTTCTGGCTTAAATTTTAGGGAACAAAAAAAAATCTAAAAAAAACTACTGCTGCTAAAGTTTAAAATGTCCCCTAAACCAGGGACTTTATTCTATATTTTATTATTTTGTGTTTTTGTTATTAGCTGAGGTTTTGAGCATAGCTAAAGTTTGTTTTAATGAAGGCAGAAGAAAACGACTATTTAAAAAAATATTTTCAGGGCTTTTTAATATTTTAATGTGCATCTATCTATGCATTAAACTTACTTATTTACTTAAAATTACTCATGTCAAGTATTTGTTTCAACAAAACAACTTCACATGCATATTTGGGTTTGAATTTGTCTAATTTCACTTTCCGGAAAAAAATATTGCGATCTACTGTACATCGTACAGCGATATTCAGCCAAAATATATGGGGATATGTGTTTTGGTCCATATCGCTCAGCCCTAGTTTCACCTAACATAGTAGACTTGCGTGTGTTCTCCTGTAGATTACAGTCAGCACCGGTAGCCTAAGTATCCTCCAAGCATGATTGCTCTGGCCATCACCCGGCCACTACAACACGACCACGATGTAGAAATACTTCATCACACATCCTGGGTAATTCCTCTAAATTGGAACTGGGCTTCCATGTGCTGTGTTGTTCTGCAAAAACGTGGTCAACTGGACGGTCACAGCTACGACCACGAGCCTTGTGTTATTATTTCGTGTTGTTAGCATTACGCGTCCCGCATTGTCATTCCACAAGGCCCACAAGGCTCATCAGTGTCACCTGGAGCTGATGATGTCGAAGATGAAATGCATCAACAGACTTGATTTTTTTTTATGCTGATTGGGCGTTTTTTTTTAATAATATCCACAAAGTTCAATGAGCAGGTTGTGTTATGTGTGACCATGTTTGTTGAATTTTTGCGCTCGTTGATTTTTTTTTTCTGAACCATGACTAGGGAAGGTTGCCTGACATGGGTCATATAAGTAAATGCTGTGCACCCGTTTACATTGATGTGATTAATGGCCACTAACTTGATGACAGCTATGAAGCCGCTGACTATTTGTATATTATATGAAAATTAAATTGCAAATAAATCTGAGCATTGCCTTTGATAGTCTTTTTTTTTGTCTTGCCCCCCCTTTGCCCAAAGTTGGTCAACTTGGTTGTCATGTTGAATATACATTAGCGCCAAGATTAGCCGCCGTAGTGTTGTTGTTAGCTTTGTTCCTCCTTTAACTTGGAAACGGAAGTCCTGCTTGGTGAATATCTTTTTTTTTTTTTCTTTATTAAAAATCTGCATTATAATTAAGCTGTAATATTTAAAGTGCGATGTGGCAAAGGACGACTGAAATACTAAATGTTATGAGTACCTGTAGGGCTGGGCGATAAGGCTCACAAAAGAAGTGCTTTGTATCGGTTGATAACAATAATAATTTTTTTGTGGCCTAGAAAAAATAAGGACTAGAAGAAAAAAATATGAAATGTAAACATTTTTATTTAAAATGTAACTTTCCTCTGATTATAATCCCTGAGCTATCAATGCAGAAAGGTAAAGTCAACACAGGCATGGAAAACACTCAAAACAATGTAAACAAAATAGTAAAATCACATTGAACACTTAACAATAAGATCTTAAATGAAGGAATATGTAAGAAATGTTTTATAAAGAGTAAGAAAATAGTGCAAAGAGTGAAAATGTAAACCGAGCGAAACCAGAGAAGAACTATTTCCTGCAGGTTTAGTGCCAGGAATTCACGGCTGTGCTCTAATGGGTGAGCACGGCTAAGGTGGTGTAGTTTTAGCGGTCTTGGTGGGGACGAGCGCCTTGCATGATTCAAAGACCCGTTGGTCTGAAGACAGTCCCTTTGGAAAAATCCCCCCAAAACTGCCATACTGTCCAGGTGACTTTTCCCAATTATCGACAATTTTTTTTAGCATTTTTACTTTCTCTCTTCACTCCATGCAAAGAATCAACCGCGAGAACACAAGATGGCTCTGTCAAACTTGATAGTTGACACTGTCTCCTGATTGGCCGTTAGCGTGCCACTGATCAGCGATCACTTCCTGCGTCGCTCGGTTCCCAGAGAGCGAGAGCCTTTGTTCATGCAACCACCCTTGCTTCCATACTTCCGCTTTCTTTTGACATCAAAGAAAATAAATACGTTGTATCGAACGCATTTGTTATTGATATCAATTGTGCGTCTACTGTAATATATATTAAAATCGTTTTTTTACCCAGCCCTAATTTATTGTTGTTTTTTTTCTTCTGTTTCCTCTGGTGCTTTGTTAACATTCTGGTTTTAGTATTAATCACCAAGCAGTGTAATGAAGTTGCGTCTAGTTCCAGTGACAAACTAAGGCCATGTCTACACTAAGGCGTTTAACCCCTTAAATGAATAATTATTTAGCCTAAGCCCCGTTTCAGCCACACTAAACCATCGTTTAAGGTCCCCCTCCTTGGACAAATTTTTACACGGGTAAGTCAGCAGTGTAATTCTTGAATCTCTGGCACTGAGCTTTGTATGGACTCATTGATCATTTACAAACTGAGTTCGGAGAGGAAGTGACGCCAGAAAGACCTCGCCCACACAGGAAGTGACGTCAGAAAGAACACGCCACAGCCAGCTTCAAAATAAAGCTTGGAGCTAACCACTGGAAATATAAAGGCGAGTCATCCAGACATGGCCATGTTTCTCATTCTTCTACATGTACAGACGCTTGTGGAAATCACACATGAATAGCTTAAGAGAAAGCGATTGCAATTATTTCGAAAACAACACTTCTCAGACGGCAAAAAAACTTTCCAATGTCCGGGTCAGCTGTGATGCTGCTTAGCGAAAAACTTTGTCCATTTGTCGAAGGAGAGACAACGAGAATGCAAGCTCCCGTGGATGTGATAAAAAGGTAGCGTGTGCTTTGTATTACCTGGCCGTCGAGGAAAACGGCGAATGCATTTGGACTGGCAAAGCAGACTGTATCAGTTATTGTTCGCCATGTATGTCACGGACTCAACGTCTAGGCCCAGAGTATATAAAATCACCAAAAACGAATGGACAATGAAGGTGAAGGCAAAAGAGTGAGGAGTGTCCTGACCAGATATCTAGATCCCTAGTTTGATTAATGTCAAATGGTCTTTATCACATTGTTTACGTGACTAATAAAGATTTTATTAATTTATGATGGCTCAGGTGTGATTCACTACAATAGGGCCCCACAACACACTGGATTCCAGTTAATTGAAATACCACAACACTGGATATTGTTCAGATAAGTTAAATTTAAGAACTTTCACACAAAGCAACAGTGGAGATGACGATGACGATAACGTGCGCATTTTCCGCGCATGCGTACTAGGTCGCGTTGCGCCGGCAGACGGAGGGGGCAGGGGGTCTTAAAAGGTGGCATTATTGTGTTTGGACACGGATAAGGTTAGGTGGGATTTACCCTGAATAACCTTATCCAGGGCTTAACAAGTTTGCTTTGTCGTGTTGTGTCTTTGTGAGGTTTTGTTTCGTTGTGGTCCCCAGGGGCCGAGAAAAGAAGCTCGATGTGTTTTTGTTTCACCACTGAAGTGAAGCACTCTCACCTTTTGACACCTCCGCACGACAACAACACTTTGTTCTCAGTCTTTATTGTCTGGAATAATACTCTTGTTATACCTTTCCCTCTGGGATTAGACCTGAAGTGCTATTTCTTTTCCTGTTTTCCTCGGGTTTATGCTGCAGAGCGCCATTCCAGGAAAGGACGCACGCTCAGGATAACAAAGTTATGGTGGTAAAGGGTCCATCATTTACGTAAAATGTGGCTATTCAGGAAATGTGGTGTGCATCACATCTGTTCCTGTGAAGGACAAACGCATCATTTGCTGTTTAGTCTATCAAAACCCTCTCTCCACACTTATCCATGTTCGGCGCATTTTAGCTGCTTGATATTTCTGATTGATTACAAAACTTTAAGGACGTCGTCACGGAAGTAAACAAGGTAGGGGTCAAACTTTCGCATACTGTTAATATTCAATTATATTAGTTATATATTTATATAAATAGATGGATGGATGGATATATTTATATATATCCAATACATATGTATATATATATATTAGGGATGCCCCGATCCAATTTTTTGCACTTCCGACCCGATACCGATGTTGTTTTTGCACTTCCGATCCGATACCGATACTGGCCGATACTGGCCTTATCCGAGCATGTATTAAAGTTTGAAGTTATTTAGCCTACTTAGTTGTCAGATTCATGTTGAAAAGGGTTTTAGTACTCTTGATAACAACTAGCCAGCTGAATTAGGTGAGTTTGAATAATACACAATGGAGATGTTGACGTGCAGAGTTTCAAACACTCTTCATTTTCTAGCAGGGGACTTTTCAAATGATGCTACATATTAGCAGTAATGCTACTTTTTATAGCAACGCTTTTGCCCCACACTTGACAAATTACGGTTGTCTGTTCGACATATTCCCACTTGAAGCCAAACCACCGCCAGACGATGGACCCCCTGCTGTTTTTCTTGGGAATGAATTAATTCTTCCTTCATTATTACCGCTCACACGGCTACGCTAGCATCACAGCTAACGTTAGCCATGCTGCTACCTCTCTGCTGGGAGAGTGCGTATACGTATGTGACGTATGACGTGACAGTATGTGACGTATGTAAGACGGTGCGCTTGCTGTCTGTGAGAAGCAGACACAAGAAGGAGTGGGAAGAGCCTGTCGTGTAATGCTAGCAGCTAAAAGCAACTGCGTGAGAACGTATACTCGACTGTGTTGAAGGTGTGCTGGAAAATGCGGAACGGAAATTAGGGAGCAGCAGAAAAGTGGTATGTATTATTTAAATCGGTGCATTGGAAAACGCGGACCGGAATTTTTAAAAAAACTGGATCTGGATCGGCATTTTCCCATGCCTTGCCGATACGCATTTTTTGGCAAATATCGGCGGCCGATCCGATCCAAATATCGGATCGGGACATCCCTAATATATATATATATATATATATATATATATATATATATATATATATATATATATATATATATATATATATATATATATATATCCACATTTTTGTAGCCCAATGCGGTCCCCAAGGCAATGCTCCTCGCTGGGCAAACAAGTCAAACACTTAGACAGATTCTCCAGTGTCACATTTCACCCCAGGGTGCCCAGGCGGCAGAGAGGTCTTCACAGAAATCCCTTGGAATCCACAACACAGCGCTTCAAAGGGATTAAACGATAGAGCCGTGTGTGTGTGTGTGTGTGTGTGTGTGTGTGTGTGTGTGTGTGTGTGTGTGTGTGTGTGTGTGTGTGTGTGTGTGTGTGTGTGTGTGTGTGTGTGTGTGTGTGTGTGTGTGTGTGTGTGTGTGTGTGTGTGTGAGTGAGTGTGTTTCTGAGCTCACTCTGGTCACACTCACATTTATCACCATTTATTGGAGGATTAAGGATGTAATCTTAGCTCTCTGTGGATTTGCCTGTAGGGGATTCACACCTCGGAGTCACGAGACAGCGTGCAGTTGATTCATTCATCGTGGACTGCTGAGAGAACCATTTTGCACAAATAGTGTGTGACTGTTGCGACATTTGACGCATGCTTAAGTTGACACTAGGGTTGTACGGTATACCGGTATTAGTATTGTACCGCGATACTAATGAATCATTTTGGGTACTATACTGTCTCTGAAACGTACCGGTGCCGCACCCCCCCGCCACCCCCCCCCCACCCCCCCCTGCGTCCGCGTCGAAGACACGTTGTGACATTGCTGGTTTACGAACAGAGGAGCATGTTCGGCAGAGCACAATCACAGAGTACTTACAAGCAGACACAGTGTGTAGACAGAAAAGGGAGAATGGACGCATTTTGGCTTAAAAACTAACGATAAAGGTGAAATTATAACACTGAACCGCCCTCAGGAAGAGGTGCTTTAAGACATGGCTAGCTAGCTAGTGGCTAACGTAAATTCGCCGTCTGCAGTGTTTTAGCGACTTCTACATCACTAATCCTGGTCTCCATGGCGACAAAGTTAGTTTCTTACAAGTATCATCCCTGCAGGACGAGGAATAGCTAAACATGCTTTACTACACACTGTAGCTCACCCGCATCAAAATGTAAACAAACGCCATTGGTGGATCTACACCTAACATCCACTGTAATGATATCAAGTACAAGCACGTATCGAGTCCATACTACTATGATTACGTCGATATTTTTTGGCATCACAACATCTTCTTTCGTTTTAAAAAAATGTATATTATGTTTATAAACTCAGGAAATAGGTCCCTGGTAGAGATGCCCGGTTTGCGGACACAACCGTGGAGTCCACGGATAATCCGCGGGTCGGGCAGATGCATGACAAAAAAAATAGATTTTAAATAGATTCGGGCGGGTGGCGGTTGAACCAATTCGGAAATATATATACATAGTTAAATGGTGTTACCCACATACGAAAAACGAGCAGCACTCTTTGAAACAGGCAATTATCCATCAGGCACTGCTGCAGCTGTCACGCCAAATTTCTTCCCCCCTACAAAAACCTCCCCCCCCATTTACTTCCGGGGCTGCGTCCAATAAAATCACAAAGTTGCCGGGGGTCCTTAACCGGCACGCGACTGTCCTGTTTCGCGCCTGTACAAAAAAACCAAACAATAATCTATTTCTTCAAATTCCAGCAGCTGTCAAAGACGAAGTATCCTTCCAGCGACGGGCAGTCAAAGCCGAAGCCGATCGCTGTCAATGACGTAAGAGGAAACATGACCACGGAAGTAAATGGGGGTGGGGGGAAAGGTTTTTGTAGGGGGAAGAAATTTGGCGTGACACAGAACACCACAACACAACAGAAGAAGAAGAAAAAAATAAAAAGATGGCAACGCCGGCAGCAAACGTGGTACGCGACAAACTAAAAAAGGGAATACTAAAGACCAGGGAAAAAAACTAAACAATAATAGTCAACACTTTCTTAATGGAAATGACAATAATATTATAATAATGATAAATAATATTATCACGCATTAATATCTCTTAGCCTCTAATGCGTGGCCAAGAGATATTAATGCGTGGCACGCATTGAATGTCTCTGCTGCATTGGATCAGTCTCCTTTCTTTAACAGGCAAAAGCTTTCTAACCTCACTAATGCCTTGCATCGTCTATATTAGATATATAACAACGGGTGGGTGGCGGGTGGCGCGCGGTTGTGGTTTTGATAAAATGTTAGTTCGGGTGGATGGCGGGTGGATGACGACTTTTGTGATGCGGTTGCGGATGAAATAATTGCCTATCCGCGCATCTCTAGTCCCTGGACACATAAGGACTTTGAATATGACCAATGTATGATCCTGTAACAACTTGGTATCGGATTGATACCCAAATTTGTGGTATCAACCAAAACTACTGTAAAGTATCAAACAACAGAAGAATAAGTGATTATTACATTTTAACAGAAGTGTAGACAGAACATGTTAAAAGAGAAAGTAAGCAGATATTAAGAGTAAATGAACAAGTAGATTAATAATGAACTTTCTACCACTTGTCCTTTTTTATTTTATTTTATTTAGCCTTTATTTAACCAGGTAAAATCCCATTGAGATCAAAGATCTATTTTCCAAGGGGGACTTGGCCAAGAGGGCAGCAGTAAGGTTACATTAAAAACAGTAAACAACACATAAAACATCAAATTTACAACATTAAGACTTGTTTACAAAATACATGTGCATACAGAGAAGGTAGACTGCAATCCATTTAATGTAACAAGGGTTTGAAGTTGAAGATTCGATTGTAGGTTATTCCAAGCCTTCGGTGCTGAAAACCTAAATGCTTTCTTGCCCAGTTCAGTTCTTACTTTGGGGACGACAAGTTGCAGAACATTCATTGAACGAAGATTGTGACTTCCTTGTTTCTTTGTTAAAAGACAAGACAGATAAGATGGAGTGATACCCAGAATGGTTTTGTAGATGAACACATACCAATGATGGAGGCGTCGAGCACATAAAGACGTCCAGTTAACCATTGAGTATAACACACAATAATGTTGTAATGTTGACAAAATAATAGAATGGAAAATGACACAATATGTTACTGCATACATCAGCAGACTAATTAGGAGCCTTTGTTTGTTTACTTACTACTAAAAGACAAGTTGTCTTGTATGTTCACAATTTTATTTAAGGACTTAACTGCAATAAGAAACATATGTTTAATGTACCCTAAGATTTTTTGTTAAAATAAAGCCAATAATGTAATTTTCTTGTGGTCCTCTTTATTTAGAAAAGTACCGAAAAGTATCTAAATCATTTTAGTACCGTTACCAAAATATTGGTATCGTTACAACACTAGTTGACAAAATCAACAGTCTTGCTCGCAGCAGCACTGTCTCTGTCATTTAGATACAGTGGTACCTGTTTTTTGTACGCCATAAATTTTGCACAAATATTTTTTTTCTTTAAAAAAGTTTCCCCCGAATTTTGTATGCCGTCTCGGTTATCCTACGGCTAACAAACTAGTCCAGTTTTTTGCGTGTCATCCCGCAGAATCAAGTGCCCAAACAAAGAGTCGTACGTAGGGATGACAACTGTCTCACAATATCAGTGTTTTATATCAGTTGATAATGATAATTATCTGTATTTTTCATGACCTATCGAAAATGAGCACCAGGGGAAAAATATATGAAATGTAAAACTTTTAATTTCAAATGTAACCTTCCTCTGATTATAGTCCCCTCAACTACCAAGGCAGAAAGGAAAGGAAATGTCAACAATGTTAACACAATTCTGAAATAGAACACTTAACAATAACCTAGATGTGGGAATATAATCGATTTTTAGATGCATCGCAATTCAGACGATTATAAAATTGATTAGTAAATGTTAATAATTGATATAAGATTTATTTATTATAAGTAAAGTAATGTAGACCGTTCTAAAATGTAACTGACTGCAGCAAGCCATCTGAGAGATCCGACCATCTCCTTTATTTTAGGGCACTTACCGTATTTCCTTGAATAGCCGCAGGGGCGTTAATTAATTTAAAACCTCCTGTCACACCTGCGTTTACCGGAAACCGGCGGGATGGCCGTGCATGCGGTAATTATTTTAAAACCTCTTCTCACTCCGGCGTTTACCAAAAGGAATCCATAAAATTTAGGCGTGCGCTTTGAGTGTCATGTAAGCATACCATCATGAAAAGCACATTTAATTAAAAAAAACGTTATTATGGTCTTACCTGTACTTATAAATGGAGTCCATTTGCAGCTCCTTCTGACCAAAAGCATCGATAACTTGTTTATAGAAGTCTTCCTTATTTTCTTTCTTCAGTTTTAAAAGTCTCTGTTTCGATGGAGATATTCCTTTAATTATTACCTCCTGCTTCGATTGAAAGTCCAGTTTAGAAAACTGTTTTATTTTAGATACCTGTATGTGATCCTCCATGTTAGAAGTTCAGGCAGAGGGAAAAAATAAATCTCTTGCTGCGTGTGTTCACTTCTTCTGCAGTACAGGAAGTCGCAAGAAGGATCACTAGCGCGGCAGCGCCCTCTACCACCAGGAGGCGGGAGTGATTTAATGACTTATACAGTATTTCACACACGCAGCTACGGTATATTAATAAAACATAGCTGCTTACTGTTCTCTTTAGCATACTGTACCGGTATTCAATAGCTTGGACCTTAAATCCTACTGAAAAGCTCTTTATCTTTTTTCCTTTGTGCGATTGTAAACTACTGAAATCAGCTTCCTCCATTTTGAAAAGGAGGACAGATGCGTCACTCGTGACGTAACGAATTTGACCCGGTGGAAGTTCTAGCCATATGCTAAATATTTTGCGAAACGAGTTTGACCCGGCGAAAATTATAGACATGCGATAATAAAATTAATATTTTGCGAAACGAATTTGATCCAGCTTCAATAATAAACCGGCGATAAGGCCAAGCATGCGTTAATTATTTTGAGAAACGAGTTTGACCCGGCAGTAATTCTAGACGTGCGAATACTATATTCCCTGCGCCAATTCAAGGAAATACGGTATGTTCCAATTTTGCACACATTTCAATGAATTATATAAATGTGGGAAATAATTCAACTGTTTCTTACTACAAATGCACTGTTTTTAAAAGTTGCAAGTGATAAACGCTTATTTAGTAAAATGAAAATAAATGTAAAACTGGATCAATATACAAGAATCAAAGCTGTATCAATAATAGATTTTTAATCGAATCGTAGCCCCTGAATCGTCATCATATCGTGAGATGCCCAAAGATTCCCACCTCTTTAAATAAAGGTGCAAAAATAAGGAATATGTAAGGAAATATTGTGAAAGTTTGAACATGTAAACATAGAAATACCTGTATGGTATGTCTCGCAGTTGATTCTTTGCATGGAGTGAAAAGAGAAAATAAAAATGAAGAAATAGTGGATAAAAGAGGAAAAGTCACCGACATTATGGCAGTTTTTTGTTTGATTTTTTTCAAACGGACCATAGTATGTACACCACTTAAACCACGCTCACCCTCTAGAGCAGGGGTAGCCGGGATGTCGAAGCTACAGTTTGGCCAGCGAGACGGCACGATTCCATTAAGCGGTGTTTTCATATAATATACAAATAGTCAACGGTAATTTTGTCAAAGTTAAAAAAGTTAGTGGCCATTAATCGCATCAATGTGAATATGTGCACAGTATATACTTATATGACCCAAACCAAATAACCTCTCCTAGTCATGGTGCAGAAAAAAAAATTCAACTAGCACAAAAATTCAACACACATGCTCACACATAACACATCCTGTTCATTGAACTTTGTGGATATTATTTTAAAAAATGCCCAATCAGCATAAAAAAAATCTAAACTAGACCCATTTAAATCCATTAAAGGCCTACTGAAATTAATATTTTTTATTTAAACGGGGATAGCAGATCCATTCTATGTGTCATACTTGATCATTTCGTGATATTGCCATATTTTTGCTGAAAGGATTTAGTAGAGAACATCGACGATAAAGTTCGCAACTTTTGGTCGCTGATAAAAAAGCCTTGCCTGTACCGGAAGTAGCGTGACGTCGCAGGTTGAAAGGCTCCTTACATTTCCCCATTGTTTTCAATGCAGCGAGAGCGATTCGGACTGAGAAAGCGACAATTTCCCCATTCATTTGAGCCAGGATGAAAGATTTGTGAATGAGGAACGTGAGAGTGAAGGACTAGAGTGCAGTGCAGGACGTATCTTTTTTTGCTCTGACCGTAACTTAGGTACAAGGGCTCATTGGATTCCACACTCTCTCCTTTTTCTATTGTGGATCACGGATTTGTATTTTAAACCACCTCGGATACTATATCCTCTTGAAAATGAGAGTCGAGAACGCAAAATGGACATTCACAGTGACTTTTATCTCCACAACAATACATCGGCGAAACACTTTAGCTACGGAGCTAACGTGATAGCATCAGGCTTAACTGCAAATAGAAACAAAAGAAATAAGCCCCTGACTGGAAGGTGTTGCGTTGACCAGCATTCCTCCAATGGGGAATTCAAATTGCTAGTCTCTCCTAGATTATTTTTATGGCAATACGCTGATGTTTATATTCAATCAACAGGCAGTAGTTGGTATTTTGTGGTTTATTCTCCAAGCTTAGAGGACAAACCTGAGACCAATCTAGCACACCAGCGTTCCCCAGCCCGGTCCAGATCGGTCTAGCTCGGTCTAGCTCGGTCTCCCCTCAAACCCCCGGAAGTCCCGTGATCTTCCCTCTGTCCCTCGCCCCCACTCCCTTTGTTTAGACTACTCCGAGTTATCTCTACTCTGACACATTCCAATCTAGAAGGCCAACACCTTACTATGAGACTCAAAAGAAGGAAGAATACTAGCTATTCTTTATATGACTATAGGAGTTTAGAAAGAAGTAACACTTAAATATGGATATGATTCTGATCTGCTTCCAACAAGTCCCCCTTTAAGATCTTCTAATAACATCTTTATTACTTGTACAAAACTTATAAAGCACGCCCCACATTAAAGTAAATAAATGATAAATGGGTTATACTTATATAGCGCTTTTCTACCTTCAAGGTACTCAAAGCGCTTTGACACTATTTCCACATTTACCCATTCACACACACATTCACACACTGATGGCGGGAGCTGCCATGCAAGGCGCTAACCAGCAGCCATCAGAGGCAAAGGGTGAAGTGTCTTGCCCAAGCACACAACGGACGTGACTAGGAAGGTAGAAGGTGGGAATTGAACCCCAGTAACCAGCAACACTCCGATTGCTGGCACAGCCACTCTACCAACTTCGCCACGCGTGCTGTTTTTTTTTCTTTAAGCAAGCTAGCAATAAAACAACAGCTTATTTACATGGGAGATAGATGGAGGGAGTCCACGTCAATGTCGTCATGGTCAGGGAAGTAAACCAACAATTCTCGAAAGTCTTAAAGTTACCACTTTGCTAGACCCCCTTTAGTGACACTTAGCCCAAGGGGCGATAAAGCAACCGCATGAGGCTACGATGGCCAAAAAAGCTCCGAATGGAGACCAAGACAGACTTAATTAGGTCAGTCCACCTGCCTAATGTGCTTTGAAGCCAATCTTTGAAGGGGTCAGAGACCCCTGAAACTTCAGTAGTTCCCTAGACGGGGCCTGGAGGCCCTTTAAGGCCCTCTGAACTGAGCCATCGGGGGTAGTGTTGTTAGGAATGAAGGTACAGCATTGGTCACCAAACATTGCACACACTCCTTCTTCTTTGGCTAGGATGCGGTCAAGGGCTATGCGGATCTGAACGGCCCTGAGGGAGGTCGGGGAAAGTTGTTCAGCAAGTCCCTCAACGGCGTCACGAGTCAGGTTGGTTAGTCTCAACGGCGGCGGGGAGTTAGAGAGGCCGCTGAAACAGGAGTTCCAAGGGGTGTTAATTTGGTGAGTGGGGTCACCAGTCTAACCATAGCACAAAGCTCAACGGCTGACGTCGGGATTCTAATGTACAATCTGTGCTTCCCACAACACCAGAATAAATCAGCTCGTGCCCAAGGGCCTATCCTAGAGCCATCTATCAGTGTGGTGCACCAGTAACGGTTAATGTCACCCAATTTGTTGGGGGACGAAGAGGGTCCTGTAATTTGAAAACGCGTGTAATTCAGCTTTTGGGCCACAAAGGGAAGAAGTCGGGTGGCATTGTCAACAGAAGGGTACACATGTCAGTCAACTTAAAAGGGGCGGGGTAAGTGTGGGAAAAGGGACGTCCAGCGGAAGAAGCAACACAGTCACCCAGGTTTTGGCATCCACCTGAGCCACAGGTTGTCTGCACCCGCTCCTAAGGTCAAAGGTCAAAGTTACCAGGCCTTCGGTGGTGATGTCATTAGCACGCACAGATGTGAGCCTTTGAAACACCACCGAGGTGGGGTGGTACTTTAGGTGCTACAGAGGGTGTAGAGGTAGTTAACGCCCTCTCAAGGACATTAATTTTAATAATTCCTTTAGCGTCTGTATCAGTCAGGTCAAGCCCCAAAACAACATAAAAGGGACGATGGGCACAACTTACCAGAGTATGTTGTCTGCATCCGACACCAATGGTTCAGGGTTGAGTCGTAACAAATATAGAGGTTATTACCACGGTAATAGCTATTGTGTCCCCCGTAATTAATCACACTGCACAGGTCAAAAATAAGTCTTGCTATCCCCTTTGACCCAGTCTATTTAAAGTCCGCTGTATGTTCTTAGACACTTGTCAGTCACTGTCGTCAGGAAGGATGAACTGAGACACAAAGACAGTAGAACACGCCCAAGCACCAGTCCGTCAGGGAACACTACTGGGTGTAACATCCTGCCTTTCGTCTATCAATATCAGAGTAATTTAGGTAACAAAACGGGGATAAACATCAAACTTTTCACTTAATGTAACGACGCAGATAGTTATGCTGCAAACAAGCAAGAAAAACTAAGAAACATTTAGCATACCGGATTGGTCTCACACAAGGATATACAATATAGAAGTTGAAAAGAGTAATGTAGGTACAAAATCTCTCTCGTCTCCTGGGCTGAGGGGCAGATGTTGTGGCGATGTCAGCAATGACATCCCCTGGTGATCTGTCAGGTTCTTCAGCTGTAGTGCAGAGGGAGAGGTGGTATCAGGTGTCCCCTCCACCAGCCAGTCGAACGGCGTGGGACGTCCGTTCCACGACCTTGAAGGGACCAGTCCACCTGAGCTCCGTCCACTTGCGTTTGATGACCTTGATCTTGACCCTCTCAGCGGGCGGAAGGGAATCTGTACAGAAGAACTGGCACACAAATTCTGCAATTTTTTGTGTAAAATACCATTTTGGTTTTACGTAGAGTCCTCCTTCCATGGGGGGCTGCTGGTCCTGTGAATGGCTGACCTGTATGCAGCTCATAGGGTGAAAAACTCTAAGGGCAGTAAAACAGTTTTATTCACGGACCTTCGAATGATCATTAACGCTAATTGCAACATGTCAATCCAATTAAATTTGGTCTGTGCACAGATTTTAGCCAATTAGTTTTTGATGTTCTGGTCCATCCTTTCAACCTTGCCTTGGGACTGACGATGGTACCCCAAACCTGTGTTCTAGACCGAAAGCCTTTTTGACCAAGGCTAAGTGAGTATTTTTTAAAATGGTTGCCGTTGTCTGACCTAATCTTTTTGGGGAAACCATGTCGGGGTACTAGGTCATTCACAAGTCATTTAATTACTGATATTGCATCCTCTTTTGAGGTTGTTGTTGCTTCCGGCCAGCCACTGTGATTGTCAACACAAGTCAGTACGTACCTTTTCCCTTGTACCGTATTGATCATATCAGTGAAATCAAAGACTATACATGGTTCACCCTCACCTCCTCCATATTCTAAATTTGATATACTAAAGTACTATCGATGTGTAAAATCGTTATTTTCAAATTAAAATTAGTTATAACTTCTTACCCACAGGAAAAATGTTAAAACTATGGAATGTGTCAGAGTCGGATGATTGTCGATTTTGTTCCAAGGAGTCTGTATCCACCCTCACTCACCCCCTTCTGTTTCTGAAAAAAAGGACTGTGTTAGTCATACTATCACTTTCAGAAACATCTAAGAAAAAGGTCAGCTAATAGTCAAGTAGCGGAGGACAGGTCATGTTTGAGGTCAATGAAAGTCTCTTTAGCCTCTATGGTCCACTGGGGGGTGGTGTTAGGGTAGGGGACCCCTTAGCGATATCACAAATAACTCAAACTCAACTAAACCCTAACTTTTATGTAACTTATTCAATATGGTGAAAGTAACAAAATATGCTTATATTTATATTGTCACCAATACTAGAAAAATACTACCCTTATGGCGGATGCTTTAGCAATAGTATTTTGAAATTTTACCACACCTGGGGGCCCAATAATTCATTAAGTCAAGCTCATGTTGTAGAAAGTTGAATGATGCAGACACGTTTGTTACTGAATACTTTCTATCAGACTTCTGTCTTGACGACTATGTGTATGTAATGAGCAACTATAATTATTTGATATGCTTAAATGTGTAATGTGTCGTTTTAGCTCAGCTGTTGTGTAGCTGCTAGCTCCTCGTAGCCTACAGGTGTCTAAAGTGCAGCCCATAGTAATGTGTTTAACATAACCATGGGCTAAACCTAAACAATTGAAAATGTGGTATTTGGGTGTCGGTGTAATGTTTGGCAGCTACGCCGTGTCTTATCATTGGACCTAAGTTCTTTGGTTTTGTAGGCGAGACAGAGAGCAAGGGAACAATGTGGGACACTATTGTGTCCATCTTATACCATGCTAGCTGTTGCAAAGATAGGTCAACATGAGCAGCCACACCTTGAGTTCCAACATATATAAATAATCATAACATATGGCGAGCCGGGGTGGCAGAACACACGGAAGCATCTCAGCCAGTCAGGGTTTTCACTGTTAGAGCAGTTGGATGTCAGCCATTCCTGTTGTTTCAGGCTGTGGTATGAGCTCATGGAGGAGTCTTGGTAGTGGTGTCGCAGCTGGGTGGTTGAGCCGTCAGGTAACACCAGGAATGTTCCTTCTTTGCGATTTGAATGTCAGGGTACAGTCTGTAAAGGAGTTCCAGCAATCTGAACCGGAAGTGGTTTGGTGACAGGTAACCTTCTTGTGGCCCCAGCGAAGCCTTCGACCTTTAAAGAGGAAGCACACAGTTTTTTTGGTACCTCTGCATTCAGAATCGAATGGGTGGCTGATAAAATTGTCCGTTGACACTCATGTCCAGCAAGGGTCCTGTCGGTACTTCCTGCTGTGGCTCCTGATGTGGGCGTCCTCTTACACGCCTTCGTGTTCGTTTGTTGGCACGACGGAACCTTTCCTGTTTGGAAATGTTCGGACAGTCACGACTCCAGTGACCAGGCTGGTCACAGCCGAAACAGTGTCTACCCCAGACCGGCTTTGAAGCATCGTGTTGTCCACCACCCGAGTCCAACTGCACGTCTGTTGAGGATTCTTTCCTTCACCTGTTGGAACTCAAAAGCAAGGTCACCCACTGCTGAATATACCCTAGCTGATCTTTGACCTTTTGGTTCTTTTAACCTTTTATCTTCAGCGATCTGTAATTTAAGTAGTCGTTTCCTTGTTGCTCTGTCATTAGCCCTATTTTGCATGGGATGTATAAAATGTCCTGCCATATATTGTTTTTGGCACCGTGTATATCAGGGTTAACTTTGTCCAAAGTGTTTGGCCAAAGGTTCCCTCCCGGAGGTACAGGTGGGAAAGCAAGGTCAACAATGGCTTGCATGTATGCACCGGCAAGAGACATATATTGTAGTATGTCCAAAGTGTTAATGTCATGTGTCAAAAATGTCTGCCGGAGAAAATGGTCAGACGTGTACAAGGGGTTAATTTTCGGAGGCAGGATTAATCTTAGAGGGGGCGTGTTAATACCTCCTTCTTTTGTCACTGGAGTACGGGGCGGTGTCGTAGTCAAAGTCTGGGCGGGTCGTTTGAATTGTCTTGCGCATGCGCAGCAGACAAAAAGCAATCAGTCCATTCTGTCATTAATCATCGGTTCTTTTGCTGCATTTCGTTTTTCCACTTAATCCCCGTTTACTTTTATCATACGCCAAACTCTTAAATTCTCTCCCTGAGTGTTCCATTTTCACCAGCGCACACACACACACACACTCAGCAGCACACACACACACGAGCATGCGTAAGCACTCCCGCACACACACACACACACTCAGCAGCACACACAGACACGAGCACGCGTAAGCACTTGAGCAAGCAAGCGCTTACGCACACACACGTGAAAAAGCTGCACCTACCCTTATCTCTGCGTTTCACTTTACCATAAAACTTCCAGTTACTTTTCTTAATTTACCAGACGTTTGAGTTCACAACTTTTCGAGTATTGTAAACTCCCTCTTAACCCTTTCAAGGAATGTTGTCTTTTTTTTCTCTTTTTTTTATATTTAAACTCTACTTGCTAATTCCATTGTCGACAACAGTGCATTCAATTGATCATTAAACAGTAATGATTCATCACATTTTCCCCAGCCGCCATCACATTCTTGTCTGTCACACTCCTTGGCCATTGTGTCCATTTTTTTTTCAGGGGCCTCGAACCCCTGAAGGCCTTTAAACCCCAACCCATACGGCGGCCTTTAACCCCGTTAAATTTATCGTACAATATGCAGGCCTCTAACCTCCATATCATACGAGGGCCTTTAACCCGTTACTCTTTTAGGCGGCGACCAACTACCCAGGGTGAGCCACACCCAACTATTAGTTCACTCGTCAATGAAACTTCCCGTCACGGTAATCGAGACACAATGGCGTGAGTTGACCACTTATTTACAATTTTAATGCAATGGCAGGCTCGGCAAAAATGCAATCAATCTATCAAAATCACCAATCTGTGCCTGGGATTAAAAAACAGTGTTTGACTTACAGACTTCAGGACAGACTCCTAAAGCAGATTTTATATAAAAAGGCTCTGCTCACCTTGTATTGGCCATTTGAGTCTGTCCAGAAGATTGCAAGAAGTCATCAATCAACAGCGTGCCATCTCGGACGAAGCCCCCAAATTGTTGCGTTGACCAGCATTCCTCCAATGGGGAATTCAAATTGCTAGTCTCTCCCAGATTCTTTTTTATGGCAATACGCTGATGTTTATATTCAATCAACAGGCAGTAGTTGGTATTTTGTGGTTTATTCTCCAAGCTTAGAGGACAAACCTGAGACCAATCTAGCACACCAGCGTTCCCCAGCCCGGTCCAGATCGGTCTAGCTCGGCCTCCCCTCAAACCCCCGGAAGTCCCGTGATCTTCCCTCTGTCCCTCGCCCCCACTCCCTTTGTTTAGACTACTCCGAGTTATCTCTACTCTGACACATTCCAATCTAGAAGGCCAACACCTTACTATGAGACTCAAAAGAAGGAAGAATACTAGCTATTCTTTATATGACTATAGGAGTTTAGAAAGAAGTAACACTTAAATATGGATATGATTCTGATCTGCTTCCAACAAAGGATAGACAGAAAATCAACAATACTATTAAACACTGGACCTGCAACTACACGGTTAATGCTTTCCAGCCTGGCGAAGCTTAACAATGCTGTTGCTAACGACGCCATTGAAGCTAACTTAGCTACGGACTTCGACAGAGCTATGCTAAAAACATTAGCTCTCCACCTATGCCAGCTCTCATCTGCTCATCACGGCCCGTGCTCACCTGTGTTCCAGCGATCGACGGCGCGACGAAGGTCTTCTTCACCCGATCACTGATGCGGTCGGCGGCCCGTAGACGGAGGACGGCCGTTGTAGCTTTCGACGACACCACGGCCGCCATCAGAGTCGGCAAGAAACATATATTTCCCCAAAGTTACATACGTGACATGCACGTAGCAACACGCACGTACGGGCAAGCGATCAAATGTTTGGAAACCAAAGCTGTACTCACGGTGGCGCGTCTGCTATCCAACTAAGTCCTCCTGGTTGTGTTGCTACAGCCAGCCGCTAATACACCGATCCCACCTACAACTTTCTTCTTTGCAGTCTTCATTGTTCATTAAACAAATTGCAAAAGATTCACCAACACAGATGTCCAGAATACTGTGGAATTTTGAGATGAAAACAGAGCTTTTTGTATTGGATTCAATGGTGTCCGAATACTTCCGTTTCAACGATTGACGTCACGCGCATACGTCATCATACATAGACGTTTTCAACCGGAAGTTTAGCGGGAAATGTAAAATTGCACTTTATAAGTTAACCCGGCCGTATTGGCATGTGTTGCAATGTTAAGATTTCATCATTGATATATAAACTATCAGACTGCGTGGTCGGTAGTAGTGGATTTCAGTAGGCCTTTAAGGGATGATGGAAAAAATGCAAAACACTTATCCATGTTTAGCGCTTTTTAGCTGTTAGATATTTCTGATTGATTAAAAAGACTTTAAGGAGGTTGTCACAGAATCAAACAAGGTATGGGTCGAATTTTCACATACTTTTAACTAGGGGTGTAATGGTACACAAAAATTTCGGTTCGGTACGTACCTCGGTTTAGAGGTCACGGTTCAGTTCATTTTCGGTACAGTAAGAAAACAACAAAATATATATTTGTTGGTTATTTATTTACCACATTTGTAAACAATGGCATAACACACAGAGTCCATTGCCAGGGTTAATGTGGTCAACATATATAAAATAAAACTAAATAAGATAAGGCTCAGAATGGTTTCTTAACAAAACCTTTCCACATATAAAGTGCTTTTTTTGATTGATTGATTGAGACTTTTATTAGTGAATTGCACAGTACAGTACATATTCCGTACAATTGACCACTAAATGGTAACACCCGAATACGCTTTTCAACTTGTTTAAGTCGGGGTCCACGTTAATCAAACTGCCTCAAGTTGTTGCTCAGATTAAATAAAATGACAAAACTTTTCTTTTACATATAAAAAGTGCAACATTAAACAGTTTCAAGTAAACTTAGCCTCAGATTAACTTTTCTTCCCCCCCCCCCCCCCCCCCCAACCTGGCTAACTTGGCAGTAAGAGGATATATGGGCTCATTGTTCTTCCACCATAGAAGTGGGTCAAAATCTAGTTTTTAATGCAATATGGACTTATATCTGCTGCTATAAAAACATTTGTTATTGCTTTAACCCTGCCTGCCTCGCCGAGGAGAGGCTGCTTGAATGTGGTGGTGACGCTTCAAATGGGTTAGCATGTTTGACGTGTTGTCAGAAGCAGCTGCTGAACAATGTCGGCAAACCTCCGTCCTCCATTGTTGTATCGCGCAGCCAAAGTGTTCCCAAACGGGAGATCTTAACGAGGCAGGAGGGTCTTCCAGCTCTGGCTTTTACATGTTATCGTAGCTCGGTCGCTGCTAGCATGCCGTATGTTGTGCCTCGGTGTGCATTGTTTACACAACGTGCGGTACGCTACTTAATATGTCCGTGTGGAAACTCGTTCGGTACACCTCCGAACCGAACCGAAACCCCCGTACCTGCAGAAAATAGATCTTCTCAGGTTTCTCTATGCTTAAATTTTCACACCTTGCACTATTTTATTATACTTTACCTCTTACATGTGCCTTATTTTTGCACCTTCATTTTAAGAGCTTATTAAGTGTTCAACGGGATTCTACCATTGTGTTTACATTGTTTGAGTGTTTTCCTTGTGTTGACATTTCCTTTCTGCCATGGTATCTGAGGGGATTATAATTTTAGGAAGGTTACATTTGAAATAAAATATTTATTTATCAGTTAATATATTTTTCTCCTAGTCCTTATCTTCCATAAGTCATAAATTTCAGTAATGATCTATATCGATACAAAACTTATACCGCCAAGCCCTACCAGACTCTTTTGTATTCCCTGTTTTTGTCCCTCATGAGAGCAATTAACCCCGCTCACACACCCAAACACACACACCAGCACCCACACCCACAATCACACATTAACACCCAGCAAATCATGAGGTGGTTTAAAGGCTGCAAAGATCAACTAGCGACTGAGGCCGAAAAGTTTCTGTTTTCCTCCCCTGTGCTTCCTGCATGTGCTTTTATCGGTGCTCATACAGGTTGCATAGCAGCGGCCCCCGGGGCAGAAACTTTAGTTCCTCCACACCCCCGCCTCCTACGAGAGGAAAATCCACAGAAAACCAGACATGACAGAGGACCAGTCCCCAGATGGATCCGGTTTGCGTAGTAGACAAACATCAGGGATCTTTCCACAAGAATAGTTCAGGGACAAAGTCCTTATTGGACATTATAAAAGTACATTTATTAACCTAATACTTGTTTGGGTTTTGTACAAAAATATGTCACTTTTGGGGTACATGACAGTGTTACACCCCTACATCTTTTGGGTGGTCCTCCTAAGGCGGGGTTGGTTCATGTTGTTCATACCATTCAGATGACCTTAGACATATTATTTTTGTGAGGTTCGTTTGGACAGTGGACAAAAACACAAATATTTGGGATATTTGAAATTCAATAAGAGTTGAGTTCACCCCAATCCTTTCCACCGTCCGCACCCATCGGTCGCTCAGATGATTTCATCGTTTTGTATTTTAAAGTATTTTCTCCCAAACATTCATGATGTATTAAACCACAGGTGTCCGAGGTCCAGATCGTTTTACGTGGCCCTCGAAAACCTAAAATAGTGCGACATTAAGGACTTCATCTTTCTTACTAAATGTATTCCTTCTTTCAATGTTGACAGAAAAATGTCACGTCTTTTAAACTTGAGAATGATCTGACCATGCGAAGAACATGATAGTAACACAGGGGTGTCCAAAGTGCGGCCAGCAGCCAGAGTTTTAATGGCCCGCATCATATTTTTGAATAAAAACAACATTAGGAATGTAAAAGAGAGATAAAATGTGTAATGTAATGAGAAAAAAGTTGACAAAATTGATATTGAGACTTGAGGAGATGCGGATGTAGAGACAGGGCTGCGGAGCGAGCGCTGAGCGCCTGGACGGACAAGCTTCACAGTGTTTTGGCTGAATGAGAATAAGTTTTGTCTTTAAATATAAAGGTAATGTCTGTTTTTAGCCTTTCTTTTTACAAAATAAAAATATATAAAAGTGGCCCCCGTGAAAAAGTTTGGACACACCTCCATTAATATGTATATTCCAAACATTATTTTTTAGATTTCAAAAGCAAGAACATTATCCATCAAGATGCACGTAAAATAATATTTCATTGCATGTGGGATAATGTCTTGAGGTGATTACACATGAAATATATTTACTGTTACAAGCGGCCCTCTAAGGCAGTGGTCCCCAACCTTTTTGTAACTGCGGACCGGTCAACGCTTGAAAATTTGTCCCACGGACCGGGGGGGTGTATGTTTTTGGGGTTTTTTTGTCATAAGAAAATACAATGATGTGTGCTTGCGGACTGTATCCCTGCAGACTGTATTGATCTGTATTGATATATAATGTAGGAACCAGAAATATTAATAACAGAAAGAAACAACCCTTTTGTGCGAATGAGTGTGAATGAGTGTAAATGGGGGAGGGAGGTATTTTGGGTTGGTGGACTAATTGTAAGTGTATCTTTTGTTTTTTATGTTGATTTAATTAAAAAATATATATATATATATATATTTATTTATTTATTTTAAAATGTCTTATGCGGCCCGGTACCAATCGATCCACGGACTGGTACCGGGCCGCGGCCCGGTGGTTGGGGACCACTGCTCTAAGGGCATGTGGCCCCTCTATTCTAAAACATTACACTCCCTTGCTAATAGCATCCTATTTGTTTTCAAATTAATCTATAATAATCAAACACTGGATGTGCCAAAATTTCCTACAACTAAATGAAGATAAAACTGAGATAATTGTTTTTGGTGCTAAAAAAGAAAGGTTTAAAGTCATCCAACACCTTAAATCACTGTCCCTGAAAACCTCAAATAAAGCCAGAAATCTTGGGGTTATTTTAGATTCTGATTTACATTTCGACAGTCACATCAAATCAGTAACAAAATCGGCCTACTATCACCTCAAAAATGTAAAAAGACTTAGAGGGCTCATGTCAGCTCAAGACTTAGAAAAACTTGTACATGCCTTTATTACCAGTAGGCTAGACTATTGTAATGGTCTCCTTGCAGGTCTTCCCAAAAAAACTGTCAGGCAGCTACAGC
This sequence comes from Entelurus aequoreus, assembly GCF_033978785.1. Taxonomy (NCBI): domain Eukaryota; kingdom Metazoa; phylum Chordata; class Actinopteri; order Syngnathiformes; family Syngnathidae; genus Entelurus; species Entelurus aequoreus. The sequence continues at coordinate 25,030,722 of NC_084747.1, read as the reverse complement.
TTGTTCAGAACGCTGCTGCTAGAGTTCTAACAAAGACCAAAAAATGTGAGCACATTACACCAATTCTTAAATCCTTACATTGGCTCCCTGTACATCAGAGAATAGATTTCAAAATCCTCCTGCTCACATATAAATCACTACATGGTCTAGGGCCGAAGTATATCACTGATATGCTCCCACTATATACGCCCTCTAGATCACTAAGATCTTCTGAGACCAATCTGTTAGCGGTTCCAAGAGTAAACTCAAATCAAGGGAGATCATCATTCAGTCACTATGCAACACATAGCTGGAATAAACTTCCTGAAGATGTCAGACTCTCCCCAACTCTCACTACTTTTAAAACTAGACTGAAGACTTTTATGTTCACCTTAGCTTTCAGCTAAATCTTTTAATCTTTTAACTTTTAACGTCTGCACTGTTTTTATTTTTATTGTCTGCATTTTAATTTTGCTTTTATTTTCTTTCATTTCACTTTGTTGTCTGTGAAGCACTTTGAGTCTGCCTTGTGTATGAAAAGCGCTATACAAATAAAGTTGCCTTGCCTTGCCTATAATATTCAGTGATCCAGTGGAACCTTGATTAAAGATCCTCCTTTCACCGGTACTTCCAGGCAGGCGTGGGCTTTGGTGTCGGTGGTCGGCGGCGGCAACGCGTCGTGCTCAGAAGATGTGAGGGAACACGAGAACCACGACACAGGAGGACGCGCCGTGGCGAGCCGCAACTTCACCACGGTGAACGGCGTGCGCTTCTCGGTCACCGCCTACAGCGAATGGAAGAACGGTGAGGAACACTCAATGGTGCAACTTCCATCACGTCAATATCTGCCAAATTTGACCATGCATTACATCAGAGAAACACAATGGTGTACTTGATGGACACGACAACCTGTACATTGATTGATTGATTGATTGATTGAGACTTTTATTAGTAGGTTGCACAGTGAAGTACATATTCCGTACAATTGACCACTAAATGGTAACAACCGAATATGTTTTTCAACTTGTTTAAGTCGGGGTCCAATTAAATTGATTCATGATACAGATATATACTATCAGATATATACTATCATCATAATACTGTCATCACACAAGATAATCACATTGAATTATTTACATTATTTACAATCCGGGGTGTGTGTGTGTGTGTGTGTGTGTGTGTGTGTGTGTGTGTGTGTGTGTGTGTGTGTGTGTGTGTGTGTGTGTGTGTGCATGTGTGTGTGTGTGTGTGTGTGTGGGGGGAGGGGGTTAGGTTTGGTTGTTATCATCAGTCATCAACAATTGAGAACAGAGAAATGGATATTGGAACAGTATAGGTCTGACTTGGAGGGAGGGAGAGGGAGAGAGAGAGAGAGAGAGAGAGAGAGAGAGATCATAAGGCATAAGAAAAAGTAAAACAAAAAGTAAAACAAAAAAAAGCATAATGGTGTGGTGTAGTACAAAGCTAGCCATCGGGTCAGATTAGTAACTCTTTGACAGTGTGTATCACATTGTGGGGCCAATGTGAAGAATAATGATGTTGTGACCAAAAATTCTGATAACATTAAAAAATTGGGTTTCCCTTAGTTTGCTTTTATATATGTGGCGGTGGGGGCGCGGTCAGTATGACCTCATCATATATATGACATGATAATTTTGATTTGCAATGATGCTTGGATATTTTCTTTAAAAAGACTATGTATACAAAATCCAAAACCAGTGAAGTTGGCACATTGTGTAATTCGTAAATAAAAACAGAATATAATGATTTGCAAATCCTTTTCAACCTATATTCAATTGAATAGACTGCAAAGACAAGATACTTAACGTTCGAACTGGAAAACTTTATTTTTTTTAAATATTAGCTAATTTGGAATTTGATGCCTGCAACATGTTCCAAAACGTGCCAACTTCACTGGTTTTGTGTTTAAAAACAAATAATCAGCTTTATTGGCCAAGTATGTTTAACACACAAGGAATTTGACTTACTAAACTGTGCTCTTGACGACGTTTACACTCCAGGCAAAAGTGGCCCATATCAGATTTTTTTTCCGGCTGACGGTTTACACTGCAAGTAAAATGTGATTTTTATCAGACTCCAGTGTAAACGCGCACTGGCCCCAATTTGGCCCCAATGTGGCCTCGACGTCACTTGCATGCACACTTTGATAAAGTGAAAACAAAGGATGTTGACTGGGAGAAAGTCGCTAGTACTACAAAATAAAATAAAAGTTGCAACACCTTAAAAATGACTATTTTTTTTACGTGAAAGTAAATGAAAGTAATATAATGTATGAATGGATATATATAGTGTAATATATTTGGGAGGGTTCTAATCTTCTAATGGATGTTAAGTAGAGGAGACACAGACATCAGCGTGGATCTACATGAGCTTTATTTTTCAACTCACATGTAAGCAAATGCACCACTTTGTCAATTCTGGTCTTACAACAATTGCTATTTCTTCAAAATCAAAATATATATTCATGTATTGCATATAGCCTATTATTTGTGCACTATTGACAAGTGATGCACCGAAAATTTAGTTGTCTTAAATAAAAACCAAAACCGGTTGTTGTGATGAAATATCCATTTCTACTGGCGAGCACACAAGTGCTAAAAGCTCGCCCAAAGATGATGAAAAAATCACATTCAGGTCGCTTTGCTTTTGGACAGAAGTCACATTTGAAAAGACCAGATTCCAAGTGGATTCAGGTCTACATTCTGATGTGGCTTGAATCTAATGCCAAAAGATCAGATTTGAAGCACTTTGGAATGTTTAGACTGGCCAAAAAAACTCAGATCTGTGTTACTTGAGAACAAAAACTAATCATATTTGGTGTGCAGTGTAAACAGGACCTTCGTTCAATGCAGTTTCCATTGTTGCTTATCGTAAAAGGTAACACAGGCTACATTATATTCTGCCCTCCCTGAATGTTGCCATTTAGTTTGCCAAATATGTAAAAACATTACTGTTTTGTTAATATTCTCCACAATACAACTTGTTGGGAACATTTTATATATATATATATATATATATATATATATATATATATATATATATATATATATATATATATATATATATATATATATATATATATATATATATATATATATATATCCATCCATCCATCCATCCATCTTCTTCCGCTTATCCGAGGTTTGGTCGCGGGGGCAGCAGCCTAAGCAGGGAAGCCCAGACTTTCCTCTCCCCAGCCACTTCGTCCAGCTCTTCCCGGGGGATCCCGAGGCGTTCCCAGGCCAGCAGGGAGACATAGTCTTCCCAATGTGTCCTGGGTCTTCCCCGTGGCCTCCTACCGATTGGACGTGCCCTAAACACCTCCCGAGGGAGGCGTTCGGGTGGCATCCTGACCAGATGCCCGAACCACCTCATCTGGCTCCTCTCGATGTGGAGGAGCAGTGGCTTTACTTTGAGCTCCCCCCGGATGGCAGAGCTTCTCACCCTATCTCTAAGGGAGAGCCCCGCCACCCGGCGGAGGAAACTCATTTCGGCCGCCTGTACCCGTGATCTTGTCCTTTCGGTCATAACCCAAAGCTCATGACCATAGGTGAGGATGGGAACGTAGATCGACCGGTAAATTGAGAGCTTTGCCTTCCGGCTCAGCTCCTTCTTCACCACTACGGATCGATACAGCGTCCGCATTACTGAAGACGCCGCACCGATCCGCCTGTCGATCCGCTTTTCCCCCACTCGCGAACAAGACTCCTAGGTACTTGAACTCCTCCACTTGGGGCAGGGTCTCCTCCCCAACCCGGAGATGGCACTCCACCCTTTTCCGGGCGAGAACCATGGACTCGGACTTGGAGGTGCTGATTCTCATCCCAGTCGCTTCACACTCGGCTGCGAACCGATCCAGTGAGAGCTGAAGATCCTGGCCAGATGAAACCATCAGGACCACATCATCTGCAAAAAGCAAAGACCTAATCCTGCAGCCACCAAACCGGATCCCCTCAACGCCTTGACTGCGCCTAGAAATTCTGTCCATAAAAGTTATGAACAGAATCGGTGACAAAGGGCAGCCTTGGCGGAGTCCAACCCTCACTGGAAACGTGTCCGACTTACTGCCGGCAATGCGGACCAAGCTCTGACACTGATCGTACAGGGAGCGGACAGCCACAATCAGACAGTCCCATACCCCATACTCTCTGAGCACTCCCCACAGGACCTCCAGAGGGACACGGTCGAATGCCTTCTCCAAGTCCACAAAGCACATGTAGACTGGTTGGGCAAACTCCCATGCACCCTCAAGGACCCTGCCGAGAGTATAGAGCTGGTCCACAGTTCCACGACCAGGACGAAAACCACACTGAATCAGAGGTTCGACTATCCGGCGTAGCCTCCTCTCCAGTACACCTGAATAGACCTTACCGGGAAGGCTGAGGAGTGTGATCCCACGATAGTTGGAACACACCCTCCGGTTCCCCTTCTTAAAGAGAGGAACCACGACCCCGGTCTGCCAATCCAGAGGTACCGCCCCCGATGTCCACGCGATGCTGCAGAGTCTTGTCAACCAAGACAGCCCCACAGCATCCAGAGCCTTAAGGAACTCCGGGCGGGTCTCATCCACCTCCGGGGCCTTGCCACCGAGGAGCTTTTTAACTACCTCAGCAACCTCAGCCCCAGAAATAGGAGAGCCCACCACAGATTCCCCAGGCACTGCTTCCTCATAGGAAGACGTGTCGGTGGGATTGAGGAGGTCTTCGAAGTATTCCCTCCACCGATCCACAACATCCGCAGTCGAGGTCAGCAGAACACCATCCGCACCATACACGGTGTTGACAGTGCACTGCTTCACCTTCCTGAGGCGGCGGATGGTGGTCCAGAATCGCTTCGAAGCCATCCGGAAGTCGTTTTCCATGGCCTCGCCGAACTCCTTCCATGTCCGAGTTTTTGCCTCCGCGACCGCTGAAGCCGCACACCGCTTGGCCTGTCGGTACCTGTCCGCTGCCTCCTGAGTCCCATGAGCCAAAAGAACCCGATAGGACTCCTTCTTCAGCTTGACGGCATCCCTCACCGCCGGTGTCCACCAACGGGTTCTAGGATTACCGCCACGACAGGCACCAACTACCTTGCGGCCACAGCTCCATTCAGCCGCCTCGACAATAGAGGCGCGGAACATGGTCCACTCAGACTCAATGTCCAGCACCTCCCTCGTGACATGTTCAAAGTTCTTCCGGAGGTGGGAATTGAAACTCTCTCTGACAGGAGACTCTGCCAGACGTTCCCAGCAGACCCTCACAATGCGTTTGGGCCTGCCAGGTCTGTCCGGCATCCTCCCCCACCATCGCAGCCAACTCACCACCAGGTGGTGATCGGTAGAAAGCTCCGCCCCTCTCTTCACCCGAGTGTCCAAAACATGAGGCTGCAAATCCGATGACACAACTACAAAGTCGATCATGGAACTATATATATATATATATACACGTGTGTGTGTGTATGTATGTATTTATATACAGTCGTGGTCAAAAGTTGAACATAATGTCATGGCTGTCTTGAGTTTCCAGTAATTTCTACAACTTTTATTTTTTTGTGATAGAGTGATTGGAGCACATACTTGTTGGTCACAAAAAACATTCATGAAGTTTGGTTCTTTAATTAATTTATTATGAGTCTACTGAAAATGTGACCAAATCTGCGGGGTCAAAAGTATACATACAGCAACATACATTATCAATTTTGGTGATGTAGAAAAGTTACAATCAAATCAAATTAGCTTCATGGCATGGCCTCTTAACTTCATGTGAGTGATTATGGTTGATGACACCTGTTGACTTCTCTGAGCCATTTAAATAGGGCTCATGTGATGCAGTCATTAGACTTGTTTACAAACGCGACAATGGGAAAGTCAAAGGAACTCAGCACAGATCAGCACAAATCATTGACTTGAACACGTCAGAAAGTAATTTGGAGCCATTTCAAAGCATCTTTAGGTCCCAAGAGCAACTGTGCAGACAATTGTTCGTAAGTATAAAGTGCATGGCACAGTTTTGTCACTGCCACGATCAGGAAGAAAACGCAAGCTATCACCTGCTGCTGAGAGAAAAATGGGTCAGGATGATCCAGAGTCAACCGAGAACCACCAAAAAGCAGGTCTGTAATGAATTGAAAGTCAAGCGTGTTTTGCATCGCCATGGACTGAGAGGCTACCATGCAAGAAGGAAGCCCTTGCTCCAGAAGTGACACCTTAAGGCTCGTCTAAAGTTTGCTGCTGATCACATGGACAAAGATAAGACCTTCTGGAGGAAAGTTCTGTGGTCAGATGAAACAAAAATTGAGCTGTTTGGCCACAATACTCAGCAATATGTTTGGAGGAGAAAAGGTATGGTGGTGGTAGTATTATGCTCTGGGCCTGTTTTGCTGCCAATGGAACTGGTGCTATACAGAGAGTAAATGGGACAATGAAAAAGGAGGATTACTTCCAAATTCCTCAGGACAACCTAAAATCATCAGCCCGGAGGTTGGGTCTTGGGCGCAGTTGGGTGTTCCAACACGGCAATGACCCCAAACACACGTCAAAAGTGGTAAAGGAATGGCTAAATCAGGCTAGAATTAAGGTTTTAGAATGGCCTTCCCAAAGTCCTGACTTAAACGTGTGGACAATGCTGAAGAAACAAGTCCATGTCAGAAAACCAACACATTTAGCTGAACTGCATCAATTTTGTCAAGAGGAGTGGTCAAAAATTCAACCAGAAGCTTGCCAGAAGCTTGTGGATGGCTACCAAAAGCGCCTTATTGCAGGGAAACTTGCCAATGGACATGTAACCAAATACCATTGCTGTATGTATACTTTTGACCCAGCAGCTTTGGTCACATTTTCAGTAGACCCATAATACATTCATAAAACAACCACACTTCATGAATGTTTTTTGTGACAAACAAGTATGTTCTCCAATCACTCTATCACAAAAAAACAAGAGTGTTGGCAACACTAAATTGGCCCTAGTGTGTGAATGTGAGTGTGAATGTTGTTTGTCTATCTGTGTTGGCCCTGCGATGAGGTGACAACTTGTCCAGGGTGTACCCCGCTTTCTGCCCGATTGCAGCTGAGATAGGCTCCAGCACCGCCGCGGGGGACAAGCGGGTAGAATATGGATGGATGGATATATATAAATCTGTCTTGTCCAGCCACTCAGGCAAATTAGAGCTGGGTGTCTATTTTATGGACGAATGTAGTTAATCATAGAAATGGCACCCAATCTTATTAAAAAAGTATTGATTGTGAATGGAGAGTTGAATCGAATCAAATCGTGTCGTGCCCAAAGATTCACAGCCCTAGTTTCGATCTCTAGCTATAAGTGACTCGCAGTACCCGGGCGCCATCTAGTGGTACGCCAAAGAATCCCTTGATTAAAGTACAGTGTTTTATTTTCCTAATTTCAAACACAGTGTTAGTGTTCAAACTGTGTGTAATGTTACAGTGGCCAAAAGTAGGAAATATTAGAGCTGTGAATCTTCAGGCACCACACAATTCGATTCGATTCTTGGGTGTAACGATTTGATTCAGAAGCAATTACAGATTCAAACTGATTCTTGTCTCAAAACAATACTTTTATAATAACATTGTGTGCCAGTTCTATGGTTAACTACGTTCCTCCATAAAATAAACAGCTCTGAAAATGTTTTATACTACTTAAAAGAAAACTGGTTTTGTTTAATAAAATTCTACCAAAACTTTTAAAGTCAAATACAAATAAGGCAACAAGAGAAGTATCCAACACTTCTCTTTTCTAAAGTAAATCTGTACAGCAGATATGATCATCTACATTAACAATATGATTTGTCTGTGTGGCTGGACAGGACAGATACAAAAAAATTAAATGTCGATTTTTGCATTTTTGTTAAGCGATTAGAATTGTTACAAATAAGAATCAGGATTTCAATCAAAAATCAATTTTTTACACCCCTATTAATAATAGATATAGTTAAATAAAAATCTGCCTTGTTTTTAATGAATACTTAGGTCTACTACGCTACTATATTTTAATGTTGGTCATTATTGGTCATTAGTACTTGGAGAGCAAAGAGTTTTCTGTGGTGGAACTCGGTGAAAACATGTTTGAGAACCACAGAGTTAATGCTAGCGAGTAAGACGCGGGATGTTTAGCTCAGCTCTAACGGGGTTAACTGTGACATTCACCAGGCTAATCAATGCTGGGGAGGATCGTAATTGTTAATGTTTTGCTCATGACAATTAACTTAGAGACAGATTGTATCTTAAAAAACTTGTCAGCTGAGGCAATCGTATCTCCAAGTACCACTTTGTAAGTGTTTTTCTTTTTAGTTTTGACGTAATCCTTCACTGTATTTATTTTTAGCTTTAGGGCTTGTTAAAAAAAATAAAAAATCTGCGCGCCGGACTTTGCACACCCCTTACCCTTTATGGCCACCTGTGAACTTTTATTGGTACAATCTGTTTCGATTGGTAATCTTTAGCAAGATGACAGGTGAGGTTTATCACATGCCTGAACATTAGGTAACACTATGTCTTTGTGGCCATTTTTACGACAGATACCAAGCCTTTCAAGCGCTCAACATGACCTTTGAGCTGTGTGTTTATCCTACATGTGCCCACACTTTAGTAAACACTTCAGCGCTGACTCGGTTCCACTCAAAGGTGTGCACTAGACCAGCTTTCTTAATGATTGTTGGGCCGCGAGCACCCCCTAGACCAGGGGTCGGCAACCCAAAATGTTGAAAGAGCCATATCGGAGCAAAAATACAAAAACAAATCTGTCTGGAGCCGCAACAAATTAGAAGATATTACATACAGATAGTGTGTCATGAGATATACATTGAATTGAGATGACTTAAAGGAAACTAAATGAGCTCAAATATAGCTACAAATGAGGCATAATGATGCAATATGTACATATAGCTAGCCTAAATAGCATGTTAGCATCGATTAGCTTGCAAGTCATGCAGTGACCAAATATGCCCGATTAGCACTCCACACAAGTCAATAACATCAACAAAACTCACCTTTGTGTATTCACGCACAACGTTAAAGGTTTGGTGGACAAAATGAGACAGAAAAAGAAGTGGCATAAAACACGTCCTAAAAAGTCGGAGAAAGTTATACACTACGGTGAGTTCAAGGACCGCCAAAATTAGTAGGACAAAACGGCGCTCGCCAAATACTCGAATCAGTGAAGCATGTTTAATATAAACAGTGTGCTTTATAACAATTAGGGAGGTTTGTGTCATGTTTGTCCTCCTACAGAAACCATATTAAAACAAAAACTTTTTTTTTTTTCCCCTCATCTTTTTCCATTTTTCATACATTTTTGAAAAAGCTTCAGAGAGCCACTAGGGCGGCGCTAAAGAGCCGCATGCGGCTCTAGAGCCGCGGGTTGCCGACCCCTGCCCTAGACGGCCGCCAAAAAATATCTGTTTCCCACCTGAGGTCTGTATAATGGGCCGCGGCGGTACTCAGTTGTAATACACTTTTCCACCATTTGTGGCAGTAATGACATTATCAACCAAACAGAAGAAGTCATAGAAAAGTTTCTTTAGGGCAAATTTGATGACAAACGGTGAAGCTTTCATTTGCACTTTAATTTTAGAAATATTCATTATTAATTTTGTTTACTTATTTTAGCACAACACAATTGGATGTACATTTATATTTCATCCGTTATGATTCCCTTCTTATACAGTACATTTGCTGAGTATTTATTTTTCTAATTGGCCTGACCTAAGCCTATGGTTAATGTGTTAAATAATTAATCATCTTTGTGATGAACACATGCTTTCGTATCATATGACAAGGTTATAAACTGTAAATAGTTTAGATATTAGGGGTGTAAATCTTTGGGCACCTAATGATTCAATCTGATTTCAATTAGGTGGCGATTCGACTCAGAATCGATTCTCGATTCAACACAATTGTGTTTTAAGGCCATCCCCATGCAAAACGGAAGAACTGGTTGCACGGGGATGGCCTTAAAACATGTCTTTACAATAGATTCTCCAAAAAAAAAAAGTGTATACTGTGTGTGTGTATATATATATATATATATATATATATATATATATATATATATATATATATATATATATATATATATATATATATATATATATATATATATATATATATACATACTTATTAGTACTTATTAGATGCTTTATAATAATTGAATACAATTAAGAGTAAGTGTCACAAAGTGTTTGTGACGAACCCCAAGATGCAAAGATGGCAGGCTTGGTGCAGGAAAACATGATTTAATGTCCAAAATAAGGCAAAACACAAACCAGGGACCAGGAACAGGCAAACTGGAGACAGGGAACAGGAACCAGCAAACAGGAAAACCGGGGAAGAGTCAGGTGGCGACGGCGAGTTGAATGCCGCCGCAATTGGCGAGACGGTCACCCATGGAACGACCACATCCGCGGCCGACGAGAGGCCCGCATGCTGGTGCCTACTGGCCGCCAGCGCATCAGGCCAGCTGCAGGTCGCGTAGGCGACGATGCTGGAGACGACGTCGTCGGCATGGGCAGAACCAGAGACGAGAAAGACGACGTCATCGGCGTGGGCGGAACCAGAGACGAGGAAGACGACGTCGTCGGCGTGGGCGGAACCAGAGACGAGAAAGACGACGTCATTTGCGTGGGCGGAACCAGAGACTAGGAAGACGACGTTGTCGCCGTGGGCGGAACCAGCGATGAGGAAGACGACGTCGTCGGCGGAGTCACAGGAGCAGGCGGCTCCTCTGCCGGCGTGGGCGGAGTCACAGGAGCAGGCGGCTCCTTTGCCGGCATGGGCGGAGTTACAGGAGCCCACCGGAGATGATGGTGGCGTCTGCTGGCCCACCGGAGATGATGGTGGCGTCTGCAGGCCCACCGGAGATGATGGTGGCGTCTGCAGGCCCACCGGAGATGATGGTGGCGTCTGCTGGCCCACCGGAGATGATGGTGGCGTCTGCTGGCCCACCGGAGATGATGGTGGCGTCTGCTGGCCCACCGGAGTAGATGGTGGCGTCATCTGCTGGCCCACCGGAGTAGATGGTGGCGTCATCTGCTGGCCCACCGAAGAGGATGGCGCCGTCTGTTGCAGACCCACTGGTGTGAGAAGTAGCTGTGCCTCCCCAGCTGCACAGCTACTCATAGCCCCCCCTCAAGGGACGGATCCAAGACGTCCCCCGAGAAGCCAACACAGGACAGGGATGGATGGGAGGGATTACAAAAAGAGGCAAAGCATTTCTTCGATTCGGCCATCAATGTAAAAATATTGTTAAGCCTCTCCGCCGTAGAAATCTCTGCGGGGTTCATGTTAGTCTGGAGCAGACCTGGGCATTCGGTGGCCCTTTGTGCGTCCCTGTCCGGCCCGCGTGAGGCCAATCATAAATTACAAAATACATTTAAAAAAGTATCTATGTCGATTGTGCAATACAACGGTGCTGCTTTTGTTTTGAAAAGCGTTATTTGTATTATTTCTGTGTGGACATATGCTTGTGCGCGATTGTGAGTGAATGTGAACAGCGGCAATCACAAATTACAAAATAAATTTTAAAAAACATCTATGTCGTGCGTGCAGTACAACTGTGCTGCTTTTATTTTGAAAAGTGTTATTTATGGGCGTATGTCCGTGTGTAACCTGTGGGTGAAGGTGCACAGCGACAAGTGATGCCCGGTTATCCCCGAGACGCTAAAAAGAGAAAAGTTGATGATGAATGCCGTGTTTTCAACAAGACATGGACTGCCATGTATTTCTTTACAGAGATGAAAGGTAAAGCCGTGTGCTTAATTTGTGGTACACAGGTTGCTGTGTTTAAAGAATATAATTTGAATCACCACTACACGACGAAGCACGAGGAAAAATACCGGAATCTGTCTGATGAAGCGCGCGCAAGAGAGGCTGATGCGTTGATGGTAAAACTGCAAACCCAACAAGGACTTTTTGCCAAATTTCACACCCCCAGAGATGCAGCCATCAGGACAACTTTATTAAGGAGTGCTTATTGGACTCTGTTGCGCATTTGAGAACGTGCCACTCTCCCGACGCACTGTAACGAGGCGGGTTGAGACCATCGCTGGAAACTTGGAGCTACAGCTGAAGAACAGAACGGCCGACTTTGACTGTTTTTTGATGGCTTTGGATGAGAGCTGCGATGTACGTAACACCGCCCAGCTGCTCATCTTCTTACGTGGGATAACTGCAGACTTTCGAATCACGAAGGAGCTGGCAGCCATGCAGTCAATTAAAGAGACAACCACAGGTAATGACTTGTTCACATAGGTAAATGCGTGTTTGGACATGTTAGGACTGAAATGGGACAAGCTGGCAGGTGTGACAACAGATGGTTGTCCAAATCTGACGGGGAAAAATGTTGGACTTTTAAAGAGGATGCAGGATAAAGTGACAGAAATTGACATTTTTGCTTTGTATTATACATCAGGAAGTGTTGTGTAAGACAGTGTTAAAAATAAAACCATCAAAAGCAATATGCTTTTGTATAAAGTTAAGTTAGGTTAAATCAAATTATTATTATTATTTATCTTACAGTACATCAAAAAATAATTTGAGCAAAATTTAATTGAAATACTGTCGGTGTGGCCCTCCAGCAGTGCTCTGGTTGCTCATGCGGCCCCCGGTAAAAATTAATTGCCCGCCCCTGGTCTGGAGTATTCTGTCACAAACTGTTGGTGACGAACCCCAAGATGCAGAGATGGCATGCTTGGTGCAGGAAAACATGATTTAATGTCCAAAATAATGCAAAACACAAACCAGGAACCAGGAACAGGCAAACTGGAGACAGGGAACAGGAACCAGCAAACAGGAAAACTGGAAACAACAAACAGTCCACAGCATACAGCTTACAGCTACAACGACAATACTCCAACACAGACTGGAGGGCAAAGCAGGTCTAAATAGCAG